>NW_028294618.1:0-78000 GCF_964341445.2 Mesoplodon mirus
CAACACAATGATCCGGGACTCTTGTTATCACAATGCTCCATTCCCTAGTCATCACAATGCTCCATGAACATTTTCAGCCCAATGCTCCATGACCTTTTTCATCACAATCATCCATGCCCTTGTCATCCCAATGCTCCATGACCCCTGTACTCACAATGCTCGGTGATGCTTGTCATCACAATGCTCCATGACACCTGTCATCACAATGCTCCATGACTTTGTCAGCAAAATGCTACATGACCTTCTCTTTACCATGCTCTATGCGCTTGTCATCACAGTACTCCATTACCATTGTCATCACAATCCTCCATGAACCTAGGATCACATTGCTTCATGCCCTTGTCATCACGAAGCTCCATGCTCCTTGAAATCAAAATGATCCATGACCTCTGTCATCACAATGCTACAAACACTTGTGATCACAATGTTCCATAAGAGTTGTCATCACAATGCTCCATGATGCCTGTCATCACAATAATCCATGCCCTTTTCATCACAGTGCTTCATGAACTTTGTCATCACAATTCTCAATACACTTGTCATCACAATGTTCCCTGACACTTGTCGTCATAATGCTCCTTGAAACCTGTCACAAAAAGGCTCCATGCATTTTTCATCACAAAACCCCATGCCATTTTCATCACAATGCTCCATGCCATTGTCATCAAAATACTCCACAAGCTTGTCATCAGAATGCTCTATGACCATTGTCATCACATTTCTCCATGCACTTGTCAGAAGAATGATTCCTGACCCTTGTCATCACAATGCTTCAAGCCATTTTCATCACAAAACTCCATTATCTTTGTCATCAGAATCCTCCATGACACTTGGCATCACAATGCTCCATGACATTGTCATCACAATGAGCCATTACATATGTCATCACAATGCTCCATGACACCTCTCTTCACAATAATGCATAACCTGGTCATCACAATGTTCCATGCCCTTGTCATCACAATGCACCTTTCCAACTGTCATCACAATAATCCACGAAAATTATGAGAACAATGGTCCATGCCCTTGTCATCAGAACGCTCCATGCCATAGTTATCATAATGTTCCAAAACGCCTGTAATCAGAATGCTCCATGCCCCATTTCATCAGTATGCTCCATGAGATTTTTCATCACAAGGCTCCATGATTTTCTCATCACAGTGCTCCAGGATCTTATCATCACAATGCTTCACGAGATTGTCATAAAAATTCTCAATGGCACTTGTCAACCTAATGCTCCAAGCCCTAGTCATCACAATGCTCCATTATATTTGTCATCACAATCCTCCATTACATTTGGCATCACAATGCTCCATGCCATTGTCATCGCAATGGACCATGACATATGTAATCACAATGCTCCCTGACACCTGTCTTCACAATAATCCATGCCCTTGTCATCACAATGCTCCATGCCCTTGTCATCACAATGAACCATGTCCACTGTCATCACAATAATCTAGGAAACTTGTCAGACCAATGTTCAATGACCCGGTCATCACAATGCTCCATGCCCTTGTCATCACAATGCTCCATGACCCCTGTCATAACAATGCTCCATGACCCCTGCCATCACAATGTTCCACGGCCTTGTCATCACAAGGCTCCATGACGCTTGTCATCACAATGCTCCAAGACCCCTGTAATCAAAATGCTCCATGCCCTTGTCATCACAAAGCTCCATGACACATGTCATCAGAATGTTCCATGGCCTTCTCATCAAAATGCTCCATGCCCTTGTCATCACAATGCACCATGTCCAATGTCATCACAATAATCTATGAAACATGTCAGACCAATGCTCCATGCCCCTGTCATCACAATGCTCCATACCCTTGTTATCACAATGCTCCATGACCCCTGTCATCACAATGCTCCGTGACTCCAGTCATCACAATGCTTCATAACGATTGTCATCACAACGGTCCATGCGTGCGTCATCACAAGGCTCTGTGACCTTTGTAAACACAATGCTCCATGAACCTTTCATCACAATTCTCCGTGACCCTTGTCATCACAATGCTCCATGCCTTTGTCAGTACAATGCTCCATGATCGTTGTCATTCCAAAGTGCCATGCGCTTTTCATCACAATGATCCACAAACATGTCATCGCTATGCTCCATAAACCTTGTAATCACTATGCTCCATGAACTTCTCATCCAAATGCTCTCTCACATGAAATATCACAATGTTCCATCACTAGTCATCACAATCCTCACACACCCCTGTTATCACAATGTTCCATGACCCCTGTCATCACAATGCTACATCCACTTATCATCACAATGTTCCATGACCCATGACATCACAATGTTCCATAACCACTGTCATCAGAATGCTCCCTGACCCTTGTCATCACAAAGCTCCATTAACTTTGTCATCAGAATCCTCCATGAAACTTGGCATCACAATGCTCCAAGCCATTGTCATCACAATGCTCCATTACCTTTGTCATCAGAATCCTCCATGACACTTGGCATCACAATGCTCCATGCCATTGTCATCACAATGGGCCATTACATATGTCATCACAGTGCTCCCTCACACCTCTCTTCACAATACTGCAAGACCTGGTCATCACAGTGCTACATGCCCTTGTCATCACAATGCGCCATTCCAAGTGTCATCGCAATACTCCATGAAAATTATTAGAACAGTGCTCCATGGCCTTGTCATCACAGTGATCCATGCCCTTGTTATCACAATGTTCCATGACCCCTGTCATCACAATGCTCCGTGACTCCAGTCATCACAGTGCTCCATGACTTTTGTCATCACAGTGGTCTATGCCCTCATCATCAACAGTCTCTGTGACTTTTTTTAAGCACAATGCTCCAAGAAATTTTCATCACAATGTTCTTTGACACTTGTCATCACAATGCACTATGCCTTTCTTAGCACAATGCTCCATGCCCTTGTCATCACATTGCTCCATGACCCCTGTCATCACAATGCACCATGACTCCTGTCATCACAATTCTTCATAACATTTGTCATCACAATGGTCAATGCTCGCGTCATCAAAAGCCTCTGTTACCTTTGTAACCACAGTGTTCCATGAACTTTTCATCACAATGCTCAGAGACCCTTGTCATCACAATTCTCCATGTCTTTGTCAGAAAAATGCTCCATAACCCTTGTCATCACAATGGGCGATGCAATTTTCATCCCAACGGTCCACAAATTTGTCATCGCAATGCTCCATAAATCTTGTAATCACAATGCTCCATGCCCTTCACATCACAATGCTCCATTACACCTGTCATAACAATGCTCCATGACCCCTGCCATCACAATGATCCACGGCCTTGTCATCGCAACGCTCCATGACCCTTGTCATCACAGTGCTCCAAGACCCCTGTAATCAAAATGCTCCATGCCCTTGTCATCACAAAGCTCCATGACACATGTCATCAGAATGTTCCATGGTCTTCTCATCAAAATGCTTCATGCACTTGTCATCACAATGTTCCCAGACCACTGTAATAACAATGCTCCATGCCCATTTTCAACTCAATGGTCCATGAAACCTGTCATCACAATGCATCATGCCCATCATCATAATGCTTCCAGCTATTGTCAGCACAATGAAATCAAAATACTCCATGACCTCTGTCATCACAATGCTCCATGAACCCTGTCATCACAATACTCCATGAACATTTTCAGACCACTGCTCCATGACAGTTGTCATCACAATGATCCATGCCCTTGTCATCCCAATGCTCCATGACCCCTGTATTCACAGTGCTCCGTGACGCTTGTCATCACAGTGCTCCATGACACATGTCATCACAATGTTCCATGCCTTTGTCAGCAAAATGCTACATGACCTTGTCATTACAATGCTCTATGCGCTTGTCATCACAATACTCCATTACCATTGTCATCACAATCCTCCATGAATATTTTGGTCACATTGCTTCATGCCCTTGTCATCACAGTGCTCCATGCTCCTTGAAATCAAAATGATGCATGACCTCTGTCATCACAATGCTCCAAACCCTTCTGATCACAATGTTCAATATCACTTGTGATCAAAACACTCCATGATGACTGTCATCACAATACTCCATGCCATTTTCATCACAATGCTCCATGACCATTGTCATCACAATTCTCAATACACTTGTCATCACAATGCTCCCTGACACTTGTCGTCAGAATGCTCCTTGAACCCTGTCATGAAAAGGCTCCATGCCTTTTTCATCACAAAGCCCCATGCCATTTTCATCACAATGCTCCATGCCATTGTCATCAAAATACTCTACAAGCTTGTCATCAGAACGCTCCATGACCCTTGTCATCACAATTCTCCATGGACTTGTCAGCACAATTCTCCCTGACAATTGTCATCACAATGCTCCAAGCCATTGTCATCACAATGCTCCATTACATTTGTCATCAGAATCCTCCATGACACTTGGCATCACAATGCTCCATGCCATTGTCATCACAATGGGCCATTACATATGTCATCAAGATGCACCCTGACACCTGTCTTCACAATACTGCAAGACCTGCTCATCACAATGCTCCATGCCCTTGTCATCACAATATGCCATTCCAACTGTCATCGCAATAATCCATGAAACATATTAGACCAATGCTCCATGCCCTTGTCATCACAATGCTCCATGCCCTTGTTATCACAATGCTCCATGACCCCTGTCATCACAATGCTCCGTGACTCCAGTCATCACAATGCTCCATGACCTTTGTCATCAAAATGGTCCATGCCCTCATCATCAACCGTCTCTGTGACCTTTTTAACCACAATGCTCCATGAACATTTCATCACAATGCTCTTTGCCCCTTGTCATCACAATGCTATATGCCTTTCTCAGCACAATGCTCCTTGCCCTTGTCATCACAATGCTCTATGACCCCTGTCATCACAATGCTCTTTGACTCCAGTCATCACAATTCTTCATAACATTTGTCATCACAATGGTCGATGCCCGCGTCATCACAGGGCTCTGTTACATTTGTAACTACAATGCTCCATGAAATTTTCATCACAATGCTCCGTGACCCTTGTCATCTCAATGCTCCATGCATTTGTCCGAAAAATACTCCATGTCCCTTATCATCACAACGTGCCACGCGCTTTTCACCCCAACGGTCCACAAATTTGTCATGGCAATGCTGCATAAACTTTGTAATCACAAAATTCCATGCCCTTCTTATCAAAATGCTCCATTACCCCTGTCATAGCAATGTGCCATGACCCCTGCCATCACAATGTTCCATGGCCTTGCCATCACAAGGCACCATGACCCTTGTCATCACAATGCTCCAAAACACCTGTAATCACAATGTTCCATGCCCTTGTCATCACAAAACTCCATGACACATGTCATCAGTATGTTCCATGGCCTTCTCATCAAAATGTTCCATTCCCTTGTCATCACAATGCTCCCAGACACCTGTAATCACAATGCTCCATGCCCGTTTTCATCTCAATGCTCCATGAACACTGTCATCACAGTGCACCATGCCCATCATCATAATGCTTCCGGCTATTTTCAGCACAGTGAAATCAAAATTCTCCATGACCTCTGTCATCACAGTGCTTCATGATCCCTGTTATCACAATGATCCATGCCATTGTCAGCAAAATGCTACATGACCTTTTCATTACAATGCTCTATGCGCTTGTCAACACAATACTCCATTACCATTGTCATCAAAATCCTCCATGAACCTTGGGATCACATTGCTTCATGACCTTGTCATCACAATGCTCCATGCTCCTTGAAATCAAAATGATCCATGACCTCTGTCATCGCAATGATCCAAACCCTTGTGATCACAATGTTCCATAACACTTGTCATCACAACACTCCATGATGCCTGTCATCACAATACTGCATGCCCTTTTCATCACATAGCTCCATGACATTTGTCATCACAATTCTCAATACACTTGTCATCACAATGCTCCCTGACACTTGTCGTCAGAATGCTCCTTGAACCCTGTCACGAAAGGCTCCATGACTTTTTCATCACAATGCCCCATGCCGTTTTCATCACAATGCTCCATGTCATTGTCATCAAAATACTCCACAAGCTTGTCATCAGAATGCTCCATGACCCTTGTCATCATAATTCTCCATGCAATTCTCAGCACAAAGCTACCTGACCCTTGTCATCACAATGCTCCAAGCCATTGTCATCACAATGCTCCATTACCTTTGTCATCAGAATCCTCCATGAATATTTTGGTCACATTGCTTCATGCCCTTGTCATCACAGTGCTCCATGCTCCTTGAAATCAACATGATCCATGACCTCTGTCATCGCAATGATCCAAACCCTTGTGATCACAATGTTCCATAACACTTGTCATCACAACACTCCATGATGCCTGTCATCACAATACTCCATGCCATTTTCATCACAATGCTCCATGACCTTTGTCATCACAATTCTCAATACACTTGTCATCACAATGCTCCCTGACACTTGTCGTCAGAATGCTCCTTGAACCCTGTCATGAAAAGGCTCCATGCCTTTTTCATCACAAAGCCCCATGCCATTTTCATCACAATGCTCCATGCCATTGTCATCAAAATACTCTACAAGCTTGTCATCAGAACGCTCCATGACCCTTGTCATCACAATTCTCCATGGACTTGTCAGCACAATTCTCCCTGACAATTGTCATCACAATGCTCCAAGCCATTGTCATCACAATGCTCCATTACATTTGTCATCAGAATCCTCCATGACACTTGGCATCACAATGCTCCATGCCATTGTCATCACAATGGGCCATTACATATGTCATCAAGATGCACCCTGACACCTGTCTTCACAATACTGCAAGACCTGCTCATCACAATGCTCCATGCCTTTGTCATCACAATATGCCATTCCAACTGTCATCGCAATAATCCATGAAACATATTAGACCAATGCTCCATGCCCTTGTCATCACAATGCTCCATGCCCTTGTTATCACAATGCTCCATGACCCCTGTCATCACAATGCTCCGTGACTCCAGTCATCACAATGCTCCATGACATTTGTCATCAAAATGGTCCATGCCCTCATCATCAACCGTCTCTGTGACCTTTTTAACCACAATGCTCCATGAACATTTCATCACAATGCTCTTTGCCCCTTGTCATCACAATGCTATATGCCTTTCTCAGCACAATGCTCCTTGCCCTTGTCATCACAATGCTCTATGACCCCTGTCATCACAATGCTCTTTGACTCCAGTCATCACAATTCTTCATAACATTTGTCATCACAATGGTCGATGCCCGCGTCATCACAGGGCTCTGTTACATTTGTAACTACAATGCTCCATGAAATTTTCATCACAATGCTCCGTGACCCTTGTCATCTCAATGCTCCATGCATTTGTCCGAAAAATACTCCATGTCCCTTATCATCACAACGTGCCACGCGCTTTTCACCCCAACGGTCCACAAATTTGTCATGGCAATGCTGCATAAACTTTGTAATCACAAAATTCCATGCCCTTCTTATCAAAATGCTCCATTACCCCTGTCATAGCAATGTGCCATGACCCCTGCCATCACAATGTTCCATGGCCTTGCCATCACAAGGCACCATGACCCTTGTCATCACAATGCTCCAAAACACCTGTAATCACAATGTTCCATGCCCTTGTCATCACAAAACTCCATGACACATGTCATCAGTATGTTCCATGGCCTTCTCATCAAAATGTTCCATTCCCTTGTCATCACAATGCTCCCAGACACCTGTAATCACAATGCTCCATGCCCGTTTTCATCTCAATGCTCCATGAACACTGTCATCACAGTGCACCATGCCCATCATCATAATGCTTCCGGCTATTTTCAGCACAGTGAAATCAAAATTCTCCATGACCTCTGTCATCACAGTGCTTCATGATCCCTGTTATCACAATGATCCATGCCATTGTCAGCAAAATGCTACATGACCTTTTCATTACAATGCTCTATGCGCTTGTCAACACAATACTCCATTACCATTGTCATCAAAATCCTCCATGAACCTTGGGATCACATTGCTTCATGACCTTGTCATCACAATGCTCCATGCTCCTTGAAATCAAAATGATCCATGACCTCTGTCATCGCAATGATCCAAACCCTTGTGATCACAATGTTCCATAACACTTGTCATCACAACACTCCATGATGCCTGTCATCACAATACTGCATGCCCTTTTCATCACATAGCTCCATGACATTTGTCATCACAATTCTCAATACACTTGTCATCACAATGCTCCCTGACACTTGTCGTCAGAATGCTCCTTGAACCCTGTCACGAAAGGCTCCATGACTTTTTCATCACAATGCCCCATGCCGTTTTCATCACAATGCTCCATGTCATTGTCATCAAAATACTCCACAAGCTTGTCATCAGAATGCTCCATGACCCTTGTCATCATAATTCTCCATGCAATTCTCAGCACAAAGCTACCTGACCCTTGTCATCACAATGCTCCAAGCCATTGTCATCACAATGCTCCATTACCTTTGTCATCAGAATCCTCCATGAATATTTTGGTCACATTGCTTCATGCCCTTGTCATCACAGTGCTCCATGCTCCTTGAAATCAACATGATCCATGACCTCTGTCATCGCAATGATCCAAACCCTTGTGATCACAATGTTCCATAACACTTGTCATCACAACACTCCATGATGCCTGTCATCACAATACTCCATGCCATTTTCATCACAATGCTCCATGACCTTTGTCATCACAATTCTCAATACACTTGTCATCACAATGCTCCCTGACACTTGTCGTCAGAATGCTCCTTGAACCCTGTCATGAAAAGGCTCCATGCCTTTTTCATCACAAAGCCCCATGCCATTTTCATCACAATGCTCCATGCCATTGTCATCAAAATACTCTACAAGCTTGTCATCAGAACGCTCCATGACCCTTGTCATCACAATTCTCCATGGACTTGTCAGCACAATTCTCCCTGACAATTGTCATCACAATGCTCCAAGCCATTGTCATCACAATGCTCCATTACATTTGTCATCAGAATCCTCCATGACACTTGGCATCACAATGCTCCATGCCATTGTCATCACAATGGGCCATTACATATGTCATCAAGATGCACCCTGACACCTGTCTTCACAATACTGCAAGACCTGCTCATCACAATGCTCCATGCCTTTGTCATCACAATATGCCATTCCAACTGTCATCGCAATAATCCATGAAACATATTAGACCAATGCTCCATGCCCTTGTCATCACAATGCTCCATGCCCTTGTTATCACAATGCTCCATGACCCCTGTCATCACAATGCTCCGTGACTCCAGTCATCACAATGCTCCATGACATTTGTCATCAAAATGGTCCATGCCCTCATCATCAACCGTCTCTGTGACCTTTTTAACCACAATGCTCCATGAACATTTCATCACAATGCTCTTTGCCCCTTGTCATCACAATGCTATATGCCTTTCTCAGCACAATGCTCCTTGCCCTTGTCATCACAATGCTCTATGACCCCTGTCATCACAATGCTCTTTGACTCCAGTCATCACAATTCTTCATAACATTTGTCATCACAATGGTCGATGCCCGCGTCATCACAGGGCTCTGTTACATTTGTAACTACAATGCTCCATGAAATTTTCATCACAATGCTCCGTGACCCTTGTCATCTCAATGCTCCATGCATTTGTCCGAAAAATACTCCATGTCCCTTATCATCACAACGTGCCACGCGCTTTTCACCCCAACGGTCCACAAATTTGTCATGGCAATGCTGCATAAACTTTGTAATCACAAAATTCCATGCCCTTCTTATCAAAATGCTCCATTACCCCTGTCATAGCAATGTGCCATGACCCCTGCCATCACAATGTTCCATGGCCTTGCCATCACAAGGCACCATGACCCTTGTCATCACAATGCTCCAAAACACCTGTAATCACAATGTTCCATGCCCTTGTCATCACAAAACTCCATGACACATGTCATCAGTATGTTCCATGGCCTTCTCATCAAAATGTTCCATTCCCTTGTCATCACAATGCTCCCAGACACCTGTAATCACAATGCTCCATGCCCGTTTTCATCTCAATGCTCCATGAACACTGTCATCACAGTGCACCATGCCCATCATCATAATGCTTCCGGCTATTTTCAGCACAGTGAAATCAAAATTCTCCATGACCTCTGTCATCACAGTGCTTCATGATCCCTGTTATCACAATGATCCATGCCATTGTCAGCAAAATGCTACATGACCTTTTCATTACAATGCTCTATGCGCTTGTCAACACAATACTCCATTACCATTGTCATCAAAATCCTCCATGAACCTTGGGATCACATTGCTTCATGACCTTGTCATCACAATGCTCCATGCTCCTTGAAATCAAAATGATCCATGACCTCTGTCATCGCAATGATCCAAACCCTTGTGATCACAATGTTCCATAACACTTGTCATCACAACACTCCATGATGCCTGTCATCACAATACTGCATGCCCTTTTCATCACATAGCTCCATGACATTTGTCATCACAATTCTCAATACACTTGTCATCACAATGCTCCCTGACACTTGTCGTCAGAATGCTCCTTGAACCCTGTCACGAAAGGCTCCATGACTTTTTCATCACAATGCCCCATGCCGTTTTCATCACAATGCTCCATGTCATTGTCATCAAAATACTCCACAAGCTTGTCATCAGAATGCTCCATGACCCTTGTCATCATAATTCTCCATGCAATTCTCAGCACAAAGCTACCTGACCCTTGTCATCACAATGCTCCAAGCCATTGTCATCACAATGCTCCATTACCTTTGTCATCAGAATCCTCCATGAATATTTTGGTCACATTGCTTCATGCCCTTGTCATCACAGTGCTCCATGCTCCTTGAAATCAACATGATCCATGACCTCTGTCATCGCAATGATCCAAACCCTTGTGATCACAATGTTCCATAACACTTGTCATCACAACACTCCATGATGCCTGTCATCACAATACTCCATGCCATTTTCATCACAATGCTCCATGACCTTTGTCATCACAATTCTCAATACACTTGTCATCACAATGCTCCCTGACACTTGTCGTCAGAATGCTCCTTGAACCCTGTCATGAAAAGGCTCCATGCCTTTTTCATCACAAAGCCCCATGCCATTTTCATCACAATGCTCCATGCCATTGTCATCAAAATACTCTACAAGCTTGTCATCAGAACGCTCCATGACCCTTGTCATCACAATTCTCCATGGACTTGTCAGCACAATTCTCCCTGACAATTGTCATCACAATGCTCCAAGCCATTGTCATCACAATGCTCCATTACATTTGTCATCAGAATCCTCCATGACACTTGGCATCACAATGCTCCATGCCATTGTCATCACAATGGGCCATTACATATGTCATCAAGATGCACCCTGACACCTGTCTTCACAATACTGCAAGACCTGCTCATCACAATGCTCCATGCCTTTGTCATCACAATATGCCATTCCAACTGTCATCGCAATAATCCATGAAACATATTAGACCAATGCTCCATGCCCTTGTCATCACAATGCTCCATGCCCTTGTTATCACAATGCTCCATGACCCCTGTCATCACAATGCTCCGTGACTCCAGTCATCACAATGCTCCATGACATTTGTCATCAAAATGGTCCATGCCCTCATCATCAACCGTCTCTGTGACCTTTTTAACCACAATGCTCCATGAACATTTCATCACAATGCTCTTTGCCCCTTGTCATCACAATGCTATATGCCTTTCTCAGCACAATGCTCCTTGCCCTTGTCATCACAATGCTCTATGACCCCTGTCATCACAATGCTCTTTGACTCCAGTCATCACAATTCTTCATAACATTTGTCATCACAATGGTCGATGCCCGCGTCATCACAGGGCTCTGTTACATTTGTAACTACAATGCTCCATGAAATTTTCATCCCAATGCTCCGTGACCCTTGCCATCTCAATGCTCCATGCATTTGTCCGAAAAATACTCCATGTCCCTTATCATCACAACGTGCCACGCGCTTTTCACCCCAACGGTCCACAAATTTGTCATGGCAATGCTGCATAAACTTTGTAATCACAAAATTCCATGCCCTTCTCATCAAAATGCTCCATTACCCCTGTCATAGCAATGTTCCATGACCCCTGCCATCACAATGTTCCATGGCCTTGCCATCACAAGGCACCATGACCCTTGTCATCACAATGCTCCAAAACACCTGTAATCACAATGTTCCATGCCCTTGTCATCACAAAACTCCATGACACATGTCATCAGTATGTTCCATGGCCTTCTCATCAAAATGTTCCATTCCCTTGTCATCACAATGCTCCCAGACACCTGTAATCACAATGCTCCATGCCCGTTTTCATCTCAATGCTCCATGAACACTGTCATCACAGTGCACCATGCCCATCATCATAATGCTTCCGGCTATTTTCAGCACAGTGAAATCAAAATTCTCCATGACCTCTGTCATCACAGTGCTTCATGATCCCTGTTATCACAATGATCCATGCCATTGTCAGCAAAATGCTACATGACCTTTTCATTACAATGCTCTATGCGCTTGTCAACACAATACTCCATTACCATTGTCATCAAAATCCTCCATGAAACTTGGGATCACATTGCTTCATGACCTTGTCATCACAATGCTCCATGCTCCTTGAAATCAAAATGATCCATGACCTCTGTCATCGCAATGATCCAAACCCTTGTGATCACAATGTTCCATAACACTTGTCATCACAACACTCCATGATGCCTGTCATCACAATACTGCATGCCCTTTTCATCACATAGCTCCATGACATTTGTCATCACAATTCTCAATACACTTGTCATCACAATGCTCCCTGACACTTGTCGTCAGAATGCTCCTTGAACCCTGTCACGAAAGGCTCCATGACTTTTTCATCACAATGCCCCATGCCGTTTTCATCACAATGCTCCATGTCATTGTCATCAAAATACTCCACAAGCTTGTCATCAGAATGCTCCATGACCCTTGTCATCATAATTCTCCATGCAATTCTCAGCACAAAGCTACCTGACCCTTGTCATCACAATGCTCCAAGCCATTGTCATCACAATGCTCCATTACCTTTGTCATCAGAATCCTCCATGAATATTTTGGTCACATTGCTTCATGCCCTTGTCATCACAGTGCTCCATGCTCCTTGAAATCAACATGATCCATGACCTCTGTCATCGCAATGATCCAAACCCTTGTGATCACAATGTTCCATAACACTTGTCATCACAACACTCCATGATGCCTGTCATCACAATACTCCATGCCATTTTCATCACAATGCTCCATGACCTTTGTCATCACAATTCTCAATACACTTGTCATCACAATGCTCCCTGACACTTGTCGTCAGAATGCTCCTTGAACCCTGTCATGAAAAGGCTCCATGCCTTTTTCATCACAAAGCCCCATGCCATTTTCATCACAATGCTCCATGCCATTGTCATCAAAATACTCTACAAGCTTGTCATCAGAACGCTCCATGACCCTTGTCATCACAATTCTCCATGGACTTGTCAGCACAATTCTCCCTGACAATTGTCATCACAATGCTCCAAGCCATTGTCATCACAATGCTCCATTACATTTGTCATCAGAATCCTCCATGACACTTGGCATCACAATGCTCCATGCCATTGTCATCACAATGGGCCATTACATATGTCATCAAGATGCACCCTGACACCTGTCTTCACAATACTGCAAGACCTGCTCATCACAATGCTCCATGCCCTTGTCATCACAATATGCCATTCCAACTGTCATCGCAATAATCCATGAAACATATTAGACCAATGCTCCATGCCCTTGTCATCACAATGCTCCATGCCCTTGTTATCACAATGCTCCATGACCCCTGTCATCACAATGCTCCGTGACTCCAGTCATCACAATGCTCCATGACCTTTGTCATCAAAATGGTCCATGCCCTCATCATCAACCGTCTCTGTGACCTTTTTAACCACAATGCTCCATGAACATTTCATCACAATGCTCTTTGCCCCTTGTCATCACAATGCTATATGCCTTTCTCAGCACAATGCTCCTTGCCCTTGTCATCACAATGCTCTATGACCCCTGTCATCACAATGCTCTTTGACTCCAGTCATCACAATTCTTCATAACATTTGTCATCACAATGGTCGATGCCCGCGTCATCACAGGGCTCTGTTACATTTGTAACTACAATGCTCCATGAAATTTTCATCACAATGCTCCGTGACCCTTGCCATCTCAATGCTCCATGCATTTGTCCGAAAAATACTCCATGTCCCTTATCATCACAACGTGCCACGCGCTTTTCACCCCAACGGTCCACAAATTTGTCATGGCAATGCTGCATAAACTTTGTAATCACAAAATTCCATGCCCTTCTCATCAAAATGCTCCATTACCCCTGTCATAGCAATGTTCCATGACCCCTGCCATCACAATGTTCCATGGCCTTGCCATCACAAGGCACCATGACCCTTGTCATCACAATGCTCCAAAACACCTGTAATCACAATGTTCCATGCCCTTGTCATCACAAAACTCCATGACACATGTCATCAGTATGTTCCATGGCCTTCTCATCAAAATGTTCCATTCCCTTGTCATCACAATGCTCCCAGACACCTGTAATCACAATGCTCCATGCCCGTTTTCATCTCAATGCTCCATGAACACTGTCATCACAGTGCACCATGCCCATCATCATAATGCTTCCGGCTATTTTCAGCACAGTGAAATCAAAATTCTCCATGACCTCTGTCATCACAGTGCTTCATGATCCCTGTTATCACAATGATCCATGCCATTGTCAGCAAAATGCTACATGACCTTTTCATTACAATGCTCTATGCGCTTGTCAACACAATACTCCATTACCATTGTCATCAAAATCCTCCATGAAACTTGGGATCACATTGCTTCATGACCTTGTCATCACAATGCTCCATGCTCCTTGAAATCAAAATGATCCATGACCTCTGTCATCGCAATGATCCAAACCCTTGTGATCACAATGTTCCATAACACTTGTCATCACAACACTCCATGATGCCTGTCATCACAATACTGCATGCCCTTTTCATCACATAGCTCCATGACATTTGTCATCACAATTCTCAATACACTTGTCATCACAATGCTCCCTGACACTTGTCGTCAGAATGCTCCTTGAACCCTGTCACGAAAGGCTCCATGACTTTTTCATCACAATGCCCCATGCCGTTTTCATCACAATGCTCCATGTCATTGTCATCAAAATACTCCACAAGCTTGTCATCAGAATGCTCCATGACCCTTGTCATCATAATTCTCCATGCAATTCTCAGCACAAAGCTACCTGACCCTTGTCATCACAATGCTCCAAGCCATTGTCATCACAATGCTCCATTACCTTTGTCATCAGAATCCTCCATGAATATTTTGGTCACATTGCTTCATGCCCTTGTCATCACAGTGCTCCATGCTCCTTGAAATCAACATGATCCATGACCTCTGTCATCGCAATGATCCAAACCCTTGTGATCACAATGTTCCATAACACTTGTCATCACAACACTCCATGATGCCTGTCATCACAATACTCCATGCCATTTTCATCACAATGCTCCATGACCTTTGTCATCACAATTCTCAATACACTTGTCATCACAATGCTCCCTGACACTTGTCGTCAGAATGCTCCTTGAACCCTGTCATGAAAAGGCTCCATGCCTTTTTCATCACAAAGCCCCATGCCATTTTCATCACAATGCTCCATGCCATTGTCATCAAAATACTCTACAAGCTTGTCATCAGAACGCTCCATGACCCTTGTCATCACAATTCTCCATGGACTTGTCAGCACAATTCTCCCTGACAATTGTCATCACAATGCTCCAAGCCATTGTCATCACAATGCTCCATTACATTTGTCATCAGAATCCTCCATGACACTTGGCATCACAATGCTCCATGCCATTGTCATCACAATGGGCCATTACATATGTCATCAAGATGCACCCTGACACCTGTCTTCACAATACTGCAAGACCTGCTCATCACAATGCTCCATGCCCTTGTCATCACAATATGCCATTCCAACTGTCATCGCAATAATCCATGAAACATATTAGACCAATGCTCCATGCCCTTGTCATCACAATGCTCCATGCCCTTGTTATCACAATGCTCCATGACCCCTGTCATCACAATGCTCCGTGACTCCAGTCATCACAATGCTCCATGACCTTTGTCATCAAAATGGTCCATGCCCTCATCATCAACCGTCTCTGTGACCTTTTTAACCACAATGCTCCATGAACATTTCATCACAATGCTCTTTGCCCCTTGTCATCACAATGCTATATGCCTTTCTCAGCACAATGCTCCTTGCCCTTGTCATCACAATGCTCTATGACCCCTGTCATCACAATGCTCTTTGACTCCAGTCATCACAATTCTTCATAACATTTGTCATCACAATGGTCGATGCCCGCGTCATCACAGGGCTCTGTTACATTTGTAACTACAATGCTCCATGAAATTTTCATCACAATGCTCCGTGACCCTTGCCATCTCAATGCTCCATGCATTTGTCCGAAAAATACTCCATGTCCCTTATCATCACAACGTGCCACACGCTTTTCACCCCAACGGTCCACAAATTTGTCATGGCAATGCTGCATAAACTTTGTAATCACAAAATTCCATGCCCTTCTCATCAAAATGCTCCATTACCCCTGTCATAGCAATGTTCCATGACCCCTGCCATCACAATGTTCCATGGCCTTGCCATCACAAGGCACCATGACCCTTGTCATCACAATGCTCCAAAACACCTGTAATCACAATGTTCCATGCCCTTGTCATCACAAAACTCCATGACACATGTCATCAGTATGTTCCATGGCCTTCTCATCAAAATGTTCCATTCCCTTGTCATCACAATGCTCCCAGACACCTGTAATCACAATGCTCCATGCCCGTTTTCATCTCAATGCTCCATGAACACTGTCATCACAGTGCACCATGCCCATCATCATAATGCTTCCGGCTATTTTCAGCACAGTGAAATCAAAATTCTCCATGACCTCTGTCATCACAGTGCTTCATGATCCCTGTTATCACAATGATCCATGCCATTGTCAGCAAAATGCTACATGACCTTTTCATTACAATGCTCTATGCGCTTGTCAACACAATACTCCATTACCATTGTCATCAAAATCCTCCATGAAACTTGGGATCACATTGCTTCATGACCTTGTCATCACAATGCTCCATGCTCCTTGAAATCAAAATGATCCATGACCTCTGTCATCGCAATGATCCAAACCCTTGTGATCACAATGTTCCATAACACTTGTCATCACAACACTCCATGATGCCTGTCATCACAATACTGCATGCCCTTTTCATCACATAGCTCCATGACATTTGTCATCACAATTCTCAATACACTTGTCATCACAATGCTCCCTGACACTTGTCGTCAGAATGCTCCTTGAACCCTGTCACGAAAGGCTCCATGACTTTTTCATCACAATGCCCCATGCCGTTTTCATCACAATGCTCCATGTCATTGTCATCAAAATACTCCACAAGCTTGTCATCAGAATGCTCCATGACCCTTGTCATCATAATTCTCCATGCAATTCTCAGCACAAAGCTACCTGACCCTTGTCATCACAATGCTCCAAGCCATTGTCATCACAATGCTCCATTACCTTTGTCATCAGAATCCTCCATGAATATTTTGGTCACATTGCTTCATGCCCTTGTCATCACAGTGCTCCATGCTCCTTGAAATCAACATGATCCATGACCTCTGTCATCGCAATGATCCAAACCCTTGTGATCACAATGTTCCATAACACTTGTCATCACAACACTCCATGATGCCTGTCATCACAATACTCCATGCCATTTTCATCACAATGCTCCATGACCTTTGTCATCACAATTCTCAATACACTTGTCATCACAATGCTCCCTGACACTTGTCGTCAGAATGCTCCTTGAACCCTGTCATGAAAAGGCTCCATGCCTTTTTCATCACAAAGCCCCATGCCATTTTCATCACAATGCTCCATGCCATTGTCATCAAAATACTCTACAAGCTTGTCATCAGAACGCTCCATGACCCTTGTCATCACAATTCTCCATGGACTTGTCAGCACAATTCTCCCTGACAATTGTCATCACAATGCTCCAAGCCATTGTCATCACAATGCTCCATTACATTTGTCATCAGAATCCTCCATGACACTTGGCATCACAATGCTCCATGCCATTGTCATCACAATGGGCCATTACATATGTCATCAAGATGCACCCTGACACCTGTCTTCACAATACTGCAAGACCTGCTCATCACAATGCTCCATGCCCTTGTCATCACAATATGCCATTCCAACTGTCATCGCAATAATCCATGAAACATATTAGACCAATGCTCCATGCCCTTGTCATCACAATGCTCCATGCCCTTGTTATCACAATGCTCCATGACCCCTGTCATCACAATGCTCCGTGACTCCAGTCATCACAATGCTCCATGACCTTTGTCATCAAAATGGTCCATGCCCTCATCATCAACCGTCTCTGTGACCTTTTTAACCACAATGCTCCATGAACATTTCATCACAATGCTCTTTGCCCCTTGTCATCACAATGCTATATGCCTTTCTCAGCACAATGCTCCTTGCCCTTGTCATCACAATGCTCTATGACCCCTGTCATCACAATGCTCTTTGACTCCAGTCATCACAATTCTTCATAACATTTGTCATCACAATGGTCGATGCCCGCGTCATCACAGGGCTCTGTTACATTTGTAACTACAATGCTCCATGAAATTTTCATCACAATGCTCCGTGACCCTTGTCATCTCAATGCTCCATGCATTTGTCCGAAAAATACTCCATGTCCCTTATCATCACAACGTGCCACACGCTTTTCACCCCAACGGTCCACAAATTTGTCATGGCAATGCTGCATAAACTTTGTAATCACAAAATTCCATGCCCTTCTCATCAAAATGCTCCATTACCCCTGTCATAGCAATGTTCCATGACCCCTGCCATCACAATGTTCCATGGCCTTGCCATCACAAGGCACCATGACCCTTGTCATCACAATGCTCCAAAACACCTGTAATCACAATGTTCCATGCCCTTGTCATCACAAAACTCCATGACACATGTCATCAGTATGTTCCATGGCCTTCTCATCAAAATGTTCCATTCCCTTGTCATCACAATGCTCCCAGACACCTGTAATCACAATGCTCCATGCCCGTTTTCATCTCAATGCTCCATGAACACTGTCATCACAGTGCACCATGCCCATCATCATAATGCTTCCGGCTATTTTCAGCACAGTGAAATCAAAATTCTCCATGACCTCTGTCATCACAGTGCTTCATGATCCCTGTTATCACAATGATCCATGCCATTGTCAGCAAAATGCTACATGACCTTTTCATTACAATGCTCTATGCGCTTGTCAACACAATACTCCATTACCATTGTCATCAAAATCCTCCATGAAACTTGGGATCACATTGCTTCATGACCTTGTCATCACAATGCTCCATGCTCCTTGAAATCAAAATGATCCATGACCTCTGTCATCGCAATGATCCAAACCCTTGTGATCACAATGTTCCATAACACTTGTCATCACAACACTCCATGATGCCTGTCATCACAATACTGCATGCCCTTTTCATCACATAGCTCCATGACATTTGTCATCACAATTCTCAATACACTTGTCATCACAATGCTCCCTGACACTTGTCGTCAGAATGCTCCTTGAACCCTGTCACGAAAGGCTCCATTACTTTTTCATCACAATGCCCCATGCCGTTTTCATCACAATGCTCCATGTCATTGTCATCAAAATACTCCACAAGTTTGTCATCAGAATGCTCCATGACCCTTGTCATCATAATTCTCCATGCAATTCTCAGCACAAAGCTACCTGACCCTTGTCATCACAATGCTCCAAGCCATTGTCATCACAATGCTCCATTACCTTTGTCATCAGAATCCTCCATGAATATTTTGGTCACATTGCTTCATGCCCTTGTCATCACAGTGCTCCATGCTCCTTGAAATCAACATGATCCATGACCTCTGTCATCGCAATGATCCAAACCCTTGTGATCACAATGTTCCATAACACTTGTCATCACAACACTCCATGATGCCTGTCATCACAATACTCCATGCCATTTTCATCACAATGCTCCATGACCTTTGTCATCACAATTCTCAATACACTTGTCATCACAATGCTCCCTGACACTTGTCGTCAGAATGCTCCTTGAACCCTGTCATGAAAAGGCTCCATGCCTTTTTCATCACAAAGCCCCATGCCATTTTCATCACAATGCTCCATGCCATTGTCATCAAAATACTCTACAAGCTTGTCATCAGAACGCTCCATGACCCTTGTCATCACAATTCTCCATGGACTTGTCAGCACAATTCTCCCTGACAATTGTCATCACAATGCTCCAAGCCATTGTCATCACAATGCTCCATTACATTTGTCATCAGAATCCTCCATGACACTTGGCATCACAATGCTCCATGCCATTGTCATCACAATGGGCCATTACATATGTCATCAAGATGCACCCTGACACCTGTCTTCACAATACTGCAAGACCTGCTCATCACAATGCTCCATGCCCTTGTCATCACAATATGCCATTCCAACTGTCATCGCAATAATCCATGAAACATATTAGACCAATGCTCCATGCCCTTGTCATCACAATGCTCCATGCCCTTGTTATCACAATGCTCCATGACCCCTGTCATCACAATGCTCCGTGACTCCAGTCATCACAATGCTCCATGACCTTTGTCATCAAAATGGTCCATGCCCTCATCATCAACCGTCTCTGTGACCTTTTTAACCACAATGCTCCATGAACATTTCATCACAATGCTCTTTGCCCCTTGTCATCACAATGCTATATGCCTTTCTCAGCACAATGCTCCTTGCCCTTGTCATCACAATGCTCTATGACCCCTGTCATCACAATGCTCTTTGACTCCAGTCATCACAATTCTTCATAACATTTGTCATCACAATGGTCGATGCCCGCGTCATCACAGGGCTCTGTTACATTTGTAACTACAATGCTCCATGAAATTTTCATCACAATGCTCCGTGACCCTTGCCATCTCAATGCTCCATGCATTTGTCCGAAAAATACTCCATGTCCCTTATCATCACAACGTGCCACGCGCTTTTCACCCCAACGGTCCACAAATTTGTCATGGCAATGCTGCATAAACTTTGTAATCACAAAATTCCATGCCCTTCTCATCAAAATGCTCCATTACCCCTGTCATAGCAATGTTCCATGACCCCTGCCATCACAATGTTCCATGGCCTTGCCATCACAAGGCACCATGACCCTTGTCATCACAATGCTCCAAAACACCTGTAATCACAATGTTCCATGCCCTTGTCATCACAAAACTCCATGACACATGTCATCAGTATGTTCCATGGCCTTCTCATCAAAATGTTCCATTCCCTTGTCATCACAATGCTCCCAGACACCTGTAATCACAATGCTCCATGCCCGTTTTCATCTCAATGCTCCATGAACACTGTCATCACAGTGCACCATGCCCATCATCATAATGCTTCCGGCTATTTTCAGCACAGTGAAATCAAAATTCTCCATGACCTCTGTCATCACAGTGCTTCATGATCCCTGTTATCACAATGATCCATGCCATTGTCAGCAAAATGCTACATGACCTTTTCATTACAATGCTCTATGCGCTTGTCAACACAATACTCCATTACCATTGTCATCAAAATCCTCCATGAAACTTGGGATCACATTGCTTCATGACCTTGTCATCACAATGCTCCATGCTCCTTGAAATCAAAATGATCCATGACCTCTGTCATCGCAATGATCCAAACCCTTGTGATCACAATGTTCCATAACACTTGTCATCACAACACTCCATGATGCCTGTCATCACAATACTGCATGCCCTTTTCATCACATAGCTCCATGACATTTGTCATCACAATTCTCAATACACTTGTCATCACAATGCTCCCTGACACTTGTCGTCAGAATGCTCCTTGAACCCTGTCACGAAAGGCTCCATGACTTTTTCATCACAATGCCCCATGCCGTTTTCATCACAATGCTCCATGTCATTGTCATCAAAATACTCCACAAGCTTGTCATCAGAATGCTCCATGACCCTTGTCATCATAATTCTCCATGCAATTCTCAGCACAAAGCTACCTGACCCTTGTCATCACAATGCTCCAAGCCATTGTCATCACAATGCTCCATTACCTTTGTCATCAGAATCCTCCATGAATATTTTGGTCACATTGCTTCATGCCCTTGTCATCACAGTGCTCCATGCTCCTTGAAATCAACATGATCCATGACCTCTGTCATCGCAATGATCCAAACCCTTGTGATCACAATGTTCCATAACACTTGTCATCACAACACTCCATGATGCCTGTCATCACAATACTCCATGCCATTTTCATCACAATGCTCCATGACCTTTGTCATCACAATTCTCAATACACTTGTCATCACAATGCTCCCTGACACTTGTCGTCAGAATGCTCCTTGAACCCTGTCATGAAAAGGCTCCATGCCTTTTTCATCACAAAGCCCCATGCCATTTTCATCACAATGCTCCATGCCATTGTCATCAAAATACTCTACAAGCTTGTCATCAGAACGCTCCATGACCCTTGTCATCACAATTCTCCATGGACTTGTCAGCACAATTCTCCCTGACAATTGTCATCACAATGCTCCAAGCCATTGTCATCACAATGCTCCATTACATTTGTCATCAGAATCCTCCATGACACTTGGCATCACAATGCTCCATGCCATTGTCATCACAATGGGCCATTACATATGTCATCAAGATGCACCCTGACACCTGTCTTCACAATACTGCAAGACCTGCTCATCACAATGCTCCATGCCCTTGTCATCACAATATGCCATTCCAACTGTCATCGCAATAATCCATGAAACATATTAGACCAATGCTCCATGCCCTTGTCATCACAATGCTCCATGCCCTTGTTATCACAATGCTCCATGACCCCTGTCATCACAATGCTCCGTGACTCCAGTCATCACAATGCTCCATGACCTTTGTCATCAAAATGGTCCATGCCCTCATCATCAACCGTCTCTGTGACCTTTTTAACCACAATGCTCCATGAACATTTCATCACAATGCTCTTTGCCCCTTGTCATCACAATGCTATATGCCTTTCTCAGCACAATGCTCCTTGCCCTTGTCATCACAATGCTCTATGACCCCTGTCATCACAATGCTCTTTGACTCCAGTCATCACAATTCTTCATAACATTTGTCATCACAATGGTCGATGCCCGCGTCATCACAGGGCTCTGTTACATTTGTAACTACAATGCTCCATGAAATTTTCATCACAATGCTCCGTGACCCTTGCCATCTCAATGCTCCATGCATTTGTCCGAAAAATACTCCATGTCCCTTATCATCACAACGTGCCACGCGCTTTTCACCCCAACGGTCCACAAATTTGTCATGGCAATGCTGCATAAACTTTGTAATCACAAAATTCCATGCCCTTCTTATCAAAATGCTCCATTACCCCTGTCATAGCAATGTTCCATGACCCCTGCCATCACAATGTTCCATGGCCTTGCCATCACAAGGCACCATGACCCTTGTCATCACAATGCTCCAAAACACCTGTAATCACAATGTTCCATGCCCTTGTCATCACAAAACTCCATGACACATGTCATCAGTATGTTCCATGGCCTTCTCATCAAAATGTTCCATTCCCTTGTCATCACAATGCTCCCAGACACCTGTAATCACAATGCTCCATGCCCGTTTTCATCTCAATGCTCCATGAACACTGTCATCACAGTGCACCATGCCCATCATCATAATGCTTCCGGCTATTTTCAGCACAGTGAAATCAAAATTCTCCATGACCTCTGTCATCACAGTGCTTCATGATCCCTGTTATCACAATGATCCATGCCATTGTCAGCAAAATGCTACATGACCTTTTCATTACAATGCTCTATGCGCTTGTCAACACAATACTCCATTACCATTGTCATCAAAATCCTCCATGAAACTTGGGATCACATTGCTTCATGACCTTGTCATCACAATGCTCCATGCTCCTTGAAATCAAAATGATCCATGACCTCTGTCATCGCAATGATCCAAACCCTTGTGATCACAATGTTCCATAACACTTGTCATCACAACACTCCATGATGCCTGTCATCACAATACTGCATGCCCTTTTCATCACATAGCTCCATGACATTTGTCATCACAATTCTCAATACACTTGTCATCACAATGCTCCCTGACACTTGTCGTCAGAATGCTCCTTGAACCCTGTCACAAAAGGCTCCATGACTTTTTCATCACAATGCCCCATGCCGTTTTCATCACAATGCTCCATGTCATTGTCATCAAAATACTCCACAAGCTTGTCATCAGAATGCTCCATGACCCTTGTCATCATAATTCTCCATGCAATTCTCAGCACAAAGCTACCTGACCCTTGTCATCACAATGCTCCAAGCCATTGTCATCACAATGCTCCATTACCTTTGTCATCAGAATCCTCCATGAATATTTTGGTCACATTGCTTCATGCCCTTGTCATCACAGTGCTCCATGCTCCTTGAAATCAACATGATCCATGACCTCTGTCATCGCAATGATCCAAACCCTTGTGATCACAATGTTCCATAACACTTGTCATCACAACACTCCATGATGCCTGTCATCACAATACTCCATGCCATTTTCATCACAATGCTCCATGACCTTTGTCATCACAATTCTCAATACACTTGTCATCACAATGCTCCCTGACACTTGTCGTCAGAATGCTCCTTGAACCCTGTCATGAAAAGGCTCCATGCCTTTTTCATCACAAAGCCCCATGCCATTTTCATCACAATGCTCCATGCCATTGTCATCAAAATACTCTACAAGCTTGTCATCAGAACGCTCCATGACCCTTGTCATCACAATTCTCCATGGACTTGTCAGCACAATTCTCCCTGACAATTGTCATCACAATGCTCCAAGCCATTGTCATCACAATGCTCCATTACATTTGTCATCAGAATCCTCCATGACACTTGGCATCACAATGCTCCATGCCATTGTCATCACAATGGGCCATTACATATGTCATCAAGATGCACCCTGACACCTGTCTTCACAATACTGCAAGACCTGCTCATCACAATGCTCCATGCCCTTGTCATCACAATATGCCATTCCAACTGTCATCGCAATAATCCATGAAACATATTAGACCAATGCTCCATGCCCTTGTCATCACAATGCTCCATGCCCTTGTTATCACAATGCTCCATGACCCCTGTCATCACAATGCTCCGTGACTCCAGTCATCACAATGCTCCATGACCTTTGTCATCAAAATGGTCCATGCCCTCATCATCAACCGTCTCTGTGACCTTTTTAACCACAATGCTCCATGAACATTTCATCACAATGCTCTTTGCCCCTTGTCATCACAATGCTATATGCCTTTCTCAGCACAATGCTCCTTGCCCTTGTCATCACAATGCTCTATGACCCCTGTCATCACAATGCTCTTTGACTCCAGTCATCACAATTCTTCATAACATTTGTCATCACAATGGTCGATGCCCGCGTCATCACAGGGCTCTGTTACATTTGTAACTACAATGCTCCATGAAATTTTCATCACAATGCTCCGTGACCCTTGCCATCTCAATGCTCCATGCATTTGTCCGAAAAATACTCCATGTCCCTTATCATCACAACGTGCCACGCGCTTTTCACCCCAACGGTCCACAAATTTGTCATGGCAATGCTGCATAAACTTTGTAATCACAAAATTCCATGCCCTTCTCATCAAAATGCTCCATTACCCCTGTCATAGCAATGTTCCATGACCCCTGCCATCACAATGTTCCATGGCCTTGCCATCACAAGGCACCATGACCCTTGTCATCACAATGCTCCAAAACACCTGTAATCACAATGTTCCATGCCCTTGTCATCACAAAACTCCATGACACATGTCATCAGTATGTTCCATGGCCTTCTCATCAAAATGTTCCATTCCCTTGTCATCACAATGCTCCCAGACACCTGTAATCACAATGCTCCATGCCCGTTTTCATCTCAATGCTCCATGAACACTGTCATCACAGTGCACCATGCCCATCATCATAATGCTTCCGGCTATTTTCAGCACAGTGAAATCAAAATTCTCCATGACCTCTGTCATCACAGTGCTTCATGATCCCTGTTATCACAATGATCCATGCCATTGTCAGCAAAATGCTACATGACCTTTTCATTACAATGCTCTATGCGCTTGTCAACACAATACTCCATTACCATTGTCATCAAAATCCTCCATGAAACTTGGGATCACATTGCTTCATGACCTTGTCATCACAATGCTCCATGCTCCTTGAAATCAAAATGATCCATGACCTCTGTCATCGCAATGATCCAAACCCTTGTGATCACAATGTTCCATAACACTTGTCATCACAACACTCCATGATGCCTGTCATCACAATACTGCATGCCCTTTTCATCACATAGCTCCATGACATTTGTCATCACAATTCTCAATACACTTGTCATCACAATGCTCCCTGACACTTGTCGTCAGAATGCTCCTTGAACCCTGTCACAAAAGGCTCCATGACTTTTTCATCACAATGCCCCATGCCGTTTTCATCACAATGCTCCATGTCATTGTCATCAAAATACTCCACAAGCTTGTCATCAGAATGCTCCATGACCCTTGTCATCATAATTCTCCATGCAATTCTCAGCACAAAGCTACCTGACCCTTGTCATCACAATGCTCCAAGCCATTGTCATCACAATGCTCCATTACCTTTGTCATCAGAATCCTCCATGAATATTTTGGTCACATTGCTTCATGCCCTTGTCATCACAGTGCTCCATGCTCCTTGAAATCAACATGATCCATGACCTCTGTCATCGCAATGATCCAAACCCTTGTGATCACAATGTTCCATAACACTTGTCATCACAACACTCCATGATGCCTGTCATCACAATACTCCATGCCATTTTCATCACAATGCTCCATGACCTTTGTCATCACAATTCTCAATACACTTGTCATCACAATGCTCCCTGACACTTGTCGTCAGAATGCTCCTTGAACCCTGTCATGAAAAGGCTCCATGCCTTTTTCATCACAAAGCCCCATGCCATTTTCATCACAATGCTCCATGCCATTGTCATCAAAATACTCTACAAGCTTGTCATCAGAACGCTCCATGACCCTTGTCATCACAATTCTCCATGGACTTGTCAGCACAATTCTCCCTGACAATTGTCATCACAATGCTCCAAGCCATTGTCATCACAATGCTCCATTACATTTGTCATCAGAATCCTCCATGACACTTGGCATCACAATGCTCCATGCCATTGTCATCACAATGGGCCATTACATATGTCATCAAGATGCACCCTGACACCTGTCTTCACAATACTGCAAGACCTGCTCATCACAATGCTCCATGCCCTTGTCATCACAATATGCCATTCCAACTGTCATCGCAATAATCCATGAAACATATTAGACCAATGCTCCATGCCCTTGTCATCACAATGCTCCATGCCCTTGTTATCACAATGCTCCATGACCCCTGTCATCACAATGCTCCGTGACTCCAGTCATCACAATGCTCCATGACCTTTGTCATCAAAATGGTCCATGCCCTCATCATCAACCGTCTCTATGACCTTTTTAACCACAATGCTCCATGAACATTTCATCACAATGCTCTTTGCCCCTTGTCATCACAATGCTATATGCCTTTCTCAGCACAATGCTCCTTGCCCTTGTCATCACAATGCTCTATGACCCCTGTCATCACAATGCTCTTTGACTCCAGTCATCACAATTCTTCATAACATTTGTCATCACAATGGTCGATGCCCGCGTCATCACAGGGCTCTGTTACATTTGTAACTACAATGCTCCATGAAATTTTCATCACAATGCTCCGTGACCCTTGCCATCTCAATGCTCCATGCATTTGTCCGAAAAATACTCCATGTCCCTTATCATCACAACGTGCCACGCGCTTTTCACCCCAACGGTCCACAAATTTGTCATGGCAATGCTGCATAAACTTTGTAATCACAAAATTCCATGCCCTTCTTATCAAAATGCTCCATTACCCCTGTCATAGCAATGTGCCATGACCCCTGCCATCACAATGTTCCATGGCCTTGCCATCACAAGGCACCATGACCCTTGTCATCACAATGCTCCAAAACACCTGTAATCACAATGTTCCATGCCCTTGTCATCACAAAACTCCATGACACATGTCATCAGTATGTTCCATGGCCTTCTCATCAAAATGTTCCATTCCCTTGTCATCACAATGCTCCCAGACACCTGTAATCACAATGCTCCATGCCCGTTTTCATCTCAATGCTCCATGAACACTGTCATCACAGTGCACCATGCCCATCATCATAATGCTTCCGGCTATTTTCAGCACAGTGAAATCAAAATTCTCCATGACCTCTGTCATCACAGTGCTTCATGATCCCTGTTATCACAATGATCCATGCCATTGTCAGCAAAATGCTACATGACCTTTTCATTACAATGCTCTATGCGCTTGTCAACACAATACTCCATTACCATTGTCATCAAAATCCTCCATGAAACTTGGGATCACATTGCTTCATGACCTTGTCATCACAATGCTCCATGCTCCTTGAAATCAAAATGATCCATGACCTCTGTCATCGCAATGATCCAAACCCTTGTGATCACAATGTTCCATAACACTTGTCATCACAACACTCCATGATGCCTGTCATCACAATACTGCATGCCCTTTTCATCACATAGCTCCATGACATTTGTCATCACAATTCTCAATACACTTGTCATCACAATGCTCCCTGACACTTGTCGTCAGAATGCTCCTTGAACCCTGTCACGAAAGGCTCCATGACTTTTTCATCACAATGCCCCATGCCGTTTTCATCACAATGCTCCATGTCATTGTCATCAAAATACTCCACAAGCTTGTCATCAGAATGCTCCATGACCCTTGTCATCATAATTCTCCATGCAATTCTCAGCACAAAGCTACCTGACCCTTGTCATCACAATGCTCCAAGCCATTGTCATCACAATGCTCCATTACCTTTGTCATCAGAATCCTCCATGAATATTTTGGTCACATTGCTTCATGCCCTTGTCATCACAGTGCTCCATGCTCCTTGAAATCAACATGATCCATGACCTCTGTCATCGCAATGATCCAAACCCTTGTGATCACAATGTTCCATAACACTTGTCATCACAACACTCCATGATGCCTGTCATCACAATACTCCATGCCATTTTCATCACAATGCTCCATGACCTTTGTCATCACAATTCTCAATACACTTGTCATCACAATGCTCCCTGACACTTGTCGTCAGAATGCTCCTTGAACCCTGTCATGAAAAGGCTCCATGCCTTTTTCATCACAAAGCCCCATGCCATTTTCATCACAATGCTCCATGCCATTGTCATCAAAATACTCTACAAGCTTGTCATCAGAACGCTCCATGACCCTTGTCATCACAATTCTCCATGGACTTGTCAGCACAATTCTCCCTGACAATTGTCATCACAATGCTCCAAGCCATTGTCATCACAATGCTCCATTACATTTGTCATCAGAATCCTCCATGACACTTGGCATCACAATGCTCCATGCCATTGTCATCACAATGGGCCATTACATATGTCATCAAGATGCACCCTGACACCTGTCTTCACAATACTGCAAGACCTGCTCATCACAATGCTCCATGCCCTTGTCATCACAATATGCCATTCCAACTGTCATCGCAATAATCCATGAAACATATTAGACCAATGCTCCATGCCCTTGTCATCACAATGCTCCATGCCCTTGTTATCACAATGCTCCATGACCCCTGTCATCACAATGCTCCGTGACTCCAGTCATCACAATGCTCCATGACCTTTGTCATCAAAATGGTCCATGCCCTCATCATCAACCGTCTCTGTGACCTTTTTAACCACAATGCTCCATGAACATTTCATCACAATGCTCTTTGCCCCTTGTCATCACAATGCTATATGCCTTTCTCAGCACAATGCTCCTTGCCCTTGTCATCACAATGCTCTATGACCCCTGTCATCACAATGCTCTTTGACTCCAGTCATCACAATTCTTCATAACATTTGTCATCACAATGGTCGATGCCCGCGTCATCACAGGGCTCTGTTACATTTGTAACTACAATGCTCCATGAAATTTTCATCACAATGCTCCGTGACCCTTGCCATCTCAATGCTCCATGCATTTGTCCGAAAAATACTCCATGTCCCTTATCATCACAACGTGCCACGCGCTTTTCACCCCAACGGTCCACAAATTTGTCATGGCAATGCTGCATAAACTTTGTAATCACAAAATTCCATGCCCTTCTCATCAAAATGCTCCATTACCCCTGTCATAGCAATGTTCCATGATCCCTGCCATCACAATGTTCCATGGCCTTGCCATCACAAGGCACCATGACCCTTGTCATCACAATGCTCCAAAACACCTGTAATCACAATGTTCCATGCCCTTGTCATCACAAAACTCCATGACACATGTCATCAGTATGTTCCATGGCCTTCTCATCAAAATGTTCCATTCCCTTGTCATCACAATGCTCCCAGACACCTGTAATCACAATGCTCCATGCCCGTTTTCATCTCAATGCTCCATGAACACTGTCATCACAGTGCACCATGCCCATCATCATAATGCTTCCGGCTATTTTCAGCACAGTGAAATCAAAATTCTCCATGACCTCTGTCATCACAGTGCTTCATGATCCCTGTTATCACAATGATCCATGCCATTGTCAGCAAAATGCTACATGACCTTTTCATTACAATGCTCTATGCGCTTGTCAACACAATACTCCATTACCATTGTCATCAAAATCCTCCATGAAACTTGGGATCACATTGCTTCATGACCTTGTCATCACAATGCTCCATGCTCCTTGAAATCAAAATGATCCATGACCTCTGTCATCGCAATGATCCAAACCCTTGTGATCACAATGTTCCATAACACTTGTCATCACAACACTCCATGATGCCTGTCATCACAATACTGCATGCCCTTTTCATCACATAGCTCCATGACATTTGTCATCACAATTCTCAATACACTTGTCATCACAATGCTCCCTGACACTTGTCGTCAGAATGCTCCTTGAACCCTGTCACGAAAGGCTCCATGACTTTTTCATCACAATGCCCCATGCCGTTTTCATCACAATGCTCCATGTCATTGTCATCAAAATACTCCACAAGCTTGTCATCAGAATGCTCCATGACCCTTGTCATCATAATTCTCCATGCAATTCTCAGCACAAAGCTACCTGACCCTTGTCATCACAATGCTCCAAGCCATTGTCATCACAATGCTCCATTACCTTTGTCATCAGAATCCTCCATGACACTTGGCATCACAATGCTCCATGCCATTGTCATCACAATGGGCCATTACGTATGTCATCAGGATGCACCCTGACACCTGTCTTCACAATACTGCAAGACCTGGTCAACACAATGTTCCATGCCCTTGTCATCACAATATGCCATTCCAACTGTCATCGCAATAATCCATGAAACATATTAGACCAATGCTCCATGCCCTTGTCATCAAAATGCTCCATGCCCTTGTTATCACAATGCTCCATGACCCCTGTCATCACAATGCTCCGTGACTCCAGTCATCACAATGCTCCATGACCTTTGTCATCAAAATGGTCCATGCCCTCATCATCAACCGTCTCTGTGACCTTTTTAACCACAATGCTCCATGAACATTTCGTCACAATGCTCTTTGCCCCTTGTCATCACAATGCTATATGCCTTTCTCAGCACAATGCTCCTTGCCCTTGTCATCACAATGCTCTATGACCCCTGTCATCACAATGCACTTTGACTCCAGTCATCACAATTCTTCATAACATTTGTCATCACAATGGTCGATACCCGCATCATCACAGGGCTCTGTTACATTTGTAACTACAATGCTCCATGAAATTTTCATCACAATGCTCTGTGACCCTTGTCATCTCAATGCTCCATGCATTTGTCCGAAAAATACTCCATGTCCCTTATCATCACAATGTGCCACGCGCTTTTCACACCAACGGTCCACAAATTTGTCATGGCAATGCTGCATAAACTTTGTAATCACAAAATTCCATGCCCTTCTCAACAAAATGCTCCATTACCCCTGTCATAGCAATGTTTCATGACCCCTGCCATCACAATGTTCCATGGCCTTGCCATCACAAGGCACCATGACCCTTGTCATCACAATGCTCCAAAACACCTGTAATCACAATGTTCCATGCCCTTGTCATCACAAAGCTCCATGACACATGTCGTCAGTATGTTCCATGGCCTTCTCATCAAAATGTTCCATTGTCATCACAATGCTCCCAGACGCCTGTTATCACAATGCTCCATGCCCCTTTTCATCTCAATGCTCCATGAACACTGTCATCACAATGCACCATGCCCATCATCATAATGCTTCCGGCTATTGTCAGCACAGTGAAATCAAAATTCTCCATGACCTCTGTCATCACAATGCTCCATGATCCCTGTCATCACAATGATCCATGCCTTTGTTAGCAAAATGCTACATGACCTTTTCATTGCAATGCTCTATGCGCTTGTCAACACAATACTCCATTACCATTGTCATCAAAATCCTCCATGAAACTTGGGATCACATTGCTTCATGACCTTGTCATCACAATGCTCCATGCTCCTTGAAATCAACATGATCCATGACCTCTGTCATCGCAATGATCCAAACCCTTGTGATCACAATGTTCCATAACACTTGTCATCACAACACTCCATGATGCCTGTCATCACAATACTGCATGCCCTTTTCATCACAATGCTCCATGACCTTTGTCATCACAATGCTCAATACACTTGTCATCACAATGCTCCCTGACACTTGTCGTCAGAATGCTCTTGAACCCTGTCCCGAAAGGCTCCATGACTTTTTCATCACAATGCCCCATGCCGTTTTCATCACAATGCTCCATGTCATTGTCATCAAAATACTCCACAAGCTTGTCATCAGAATGCTCCATGACCCTTGTCATCATAATTCTCCATGCAATTCTCAGCACACAGCTACCTGACCCTTGTCATCACAATGCTCCAAGCCATTGTCATCACAATGCTCCATTACCTTTGCCATCAGAATCTTCCATGACACTTGGCATCACAATGTTTCATGCCACTGTCATCACAATGGGCCATTATATATGTCATCACAATGCTCCCTGACAACTGTCTTCACAATACTGCATGACCTGGTCATCACAATGCTCCATGCCCTTGTCATCACAATGCGCCATTCCAACTCGCATCACAATAATCCATGAAAGTTATTAGACCAATGCTCCATGTTCTTGTCATCACAATGCTCCATTCCCTTGTTGTTACAATGCTCCATGACCCCTGTCATCACAATGCTCTGTGACTCCAGTCATCACAATTCTTCTTGACCTTTGTTATCACAGTGGTCCATGCCCTCATCATCAACAGTCTCTGTGACGTTTTTAACCACAATGCTCCATGAACTTTTCATCACAATGCTCCTTGACCCTTGTCATCACCATGCTCTATGCCTTTCTCAGCACAATGCTCCATGATCCTTGTCATCACAATGCTCCATGCGCTTGTCAGCACGATGCTCCACGACACAGGTCATCACAATGCACCATGCGCTTGTCATCACAGTGCTCCACAGTCTTTTCATCACAATGCTCCATAAACCTTGTCATCACAATGCTCCATGCACTTCTCATCAAAATCCTCTCTCACCACTGATATCACAATGTTACCATCACTATTCGTCACAATACTCCCTCACCCCTGTCATCACAATGTTCCATTAATCCTGTCATCACAATGCTACATGCATTATCATCACAATGTTTTATGACCACTGACATCACAATTTTACATAACCCCTGTCATCAAAATGCTCCATGACCCTTTTCATCAAAATGCTCCATGACCCCTGACATCTCAGTGTTCCATAACCCAAGTCATCCAAATGTTCCATGACTCTTTTCATCAAATTGCTCCATGACACTTTCATCACAATGCTCCTGCCCTTCTCATCACAATGCACAACGCCCTTGTCATCAAAATGCTCCATGACATTTGTCATCACAAAAATCCATGACGCTTGGCATCACAACGCTCCATGTCTTTGTCATCACGATGCTCCATGAACGCTGTCATCACATTGCTCCATGCCCTTGTCATCACAAAGCTCCATGACACATATCATCAGAATGTTCCATGGCCTTCTCATCGCAATGCTCCATGCCCTTGCCATCACAATGCTCCATTACCCCTGTCATAACAATGCTCCATGACCGCTGCCATCACAATGTTCCACAGCCTTGTCATCACAATGCTCCCTGACACCTGTCTTCACAATACACCATGCACTTGTCATCACAATGCTCCATGCCCTTGTCATCACAATGCACCATGTCCACTGTCATCACAATCATCTATGAAACTTGTCAGACCAATGCTCCATGCCCCTGTCATCACAGTGCTCCATGCCCTTGTCATCACAATGCTCCATGAACCTTGTCATCACAATGCCCCGTGACTCCAGTCATCACAATGCTTCATAACATTTGTCATCACAACGGTCCATGCCCGCGTCATCACAAGGCTCTGTGACCATTTTAACCACAATGCTCCATGAATATTTCATCACAATGCTCCGTGAACCTTGTCATTACAATGCTCCATGCCTTTGTCAGAACAATGCTCCATGACCTTTGTCATCACAATGTACCATGCGCTTTTCATCACAATGATCCACAACCCTGTCATCGCTATGCTCCATAAACCTTGTAATCACAATGCTCCATGAACTTCTCATCCAAATGCTCTCTCACATGAGATATCACAATGTTCCACCACTAGTCATCACAATCCTCACTCACCCCTGTTATCACAATGTTCCATGACCCCTGTCATCACAATGCTACATCCCCTTATCTGCACAATGTTCCATGACCCCTGACATCACAATGTTCCATAACCCCTGTCATCAAAATATTCCATTACAATTTTCATCAAATTGCTGCATGACCCTGTCATCAAAATGCTCCCTGCCTTTCTCATCACAATGCACCACACCCTTGTCATCAAAATGCTCCATGACCATTGTCATCACAAAGCTCCATGGCCCTTGGCATCACAATGCTCCATGTCATTGTCATCACAGTGCTCCATGAACCCTCTCATCACATGGCTCCATGCCCTTATCATCACAAAGCACCATGACACTTGTCATCACAATGCTCGATGCCCTTCCCATCACAATGCTCCATGCGTTCGTCATTACAATCCTCCATGACACATGTATCACAGTGTTCCGGGCCCTTGTCATCACAATGCTCCATGCCCACTCTCATCACAATAATCCATGAAACATTTCAGACCAATGCTCAATGCCCTTCTCTTCACAATGCTCCATTATCTCTGTCATAACAATGCTTCATGACCCCTGCCATCACAATGTTCCACGGCCTTGTCATCACAAGGCTCCATGACAGTTGTCATCACAATGCTCCAAAACCCCTGTAATCACAATGCTCCATGCCCTTGTCATCACAAAGCTCCATGACGCATGTCATCAGAATGTTCCATGGCCTTCTCCTCACAATGCTCCATGCCCTTGTCATCACAATGCTCCAAGACCCCTGTAATCACAATGCTCCATGCCCCTTATCATCAGAATGCTCCATGAGACTTGTCATCACAAGTCTCCATGGTCATCTCATCACAATGCTGCAGGAACTTGTCATCACCATGCTCCATTCCATTGTCATCACAATGCTCCATGTCCCCCGTCATCACAATACTCCATGAACATTTTCAGCCCACTGCTCCATGACCTTCTCATCACAATGCTCCATGAACAGTATCATCACAATGATCCATGACCACTGTCATCACAACAATCCATGACAGCTGACAACCCAATGATCCGGGACCTCTGTCATCATAATGCTCCAAGACCCCTGTAATCACAGTGTCCCATGACACCTGTCATCACAATACTCCATGAACATTTTCAGCCCAATTCTCCATGACCCTTGTCATCACAATGATCCATGCCCTTGTCATCCTAATGCTCCATGACCCCTGTATTCTCAATGGTCCATGACTCTTGTCATCACAGTGCTCCATTACACATGCCATCACAATGCTCTATGCCTTTCTCAGCACAATGTTCCATGCCCTTTTCATCACAATGCTCCATGACCCCTGTCATCACAATGCTCCATGACTCCAGTCATCACAATTCTTCATAACATTTGTCATCACGATGGGAGATACCCACGTCATCACAAGGCTGTTATCTTTGTAACCACAATGCTCCATGAACTTTTCATCACAATGCTCCGTGATCCTTGTCATCACAATGTTCCATGCCTTTGTCAGAAAAATGCTCCATGACCCTTGTCATCACAATGTGCCACGCGCTTTTCATCACAACGGTCCACAAATTTGTCATCGCAATGCTCCATGAACCTTGTAATCACAATGCTCCATGCCCTTCTCATCACAATGCTGCATTTCCCCTGTCATAACAATACTCCATGACCCATGCCATCACAAATTTCTATGCCCTTGTCATCACAAAGCTCCATGACACGTCATCAGAATGTTCCATGTACTTCTCATCAAAATGCTCAATGCCCTTTTCATCACAATGCTCCCAAACCCCTGTAATCACAATGCTCCATGACCCTATTCATCTCAATGCTCCATGATCCCTGTCATCACAATGCATCATGCCAATCATCATAATGCTTCTGGCTATTGTCAGCACAATGAAATCAAAATTCTACATGACCCCTGTCATCACAGTAGTCCATGAACATTTTCAGCCCAATGCTCCATGACCCTTGTCATCACAATGATCCATGCCCTTGTAATCCCAATGCTCCATGACCCCTGTATTCACAATGCTCCGTGACGCTTGTCATCACAGTGCTCCATGACACATGTCATCACAATGATCCATTACCTTTGTCATCACAATCCTCCATAACACTCGGCATCACAATGCTCCATGCCATTGTATTCACAATGGAACATGAAATATGCCATCACAATGCTCCCTGACACCTGTCTTCACAATACTCCATGACCTTGTCATCACAATGCTCCATGCCCTTTTCATCACAATGTGCCATGCCCACTGTCAACACAATTATCCATGAAACTTGTCAGACCAATGCTCCATGCTCCTGTCATCACAATGCTACATGACCCCAGTCATCACAATGCTCCGTGTGTCCCGTCATCACAAGACTCCTTGAGGTGTGTCACCACAAAAGTCAATGCCCTCATCATCACAGGGCTCTGTGAAATTTGTCACCACAATGCTCCATGAACTTTTCATCAAAATGCTCAATGTTATTGTCATCACAGTGCTCCATGAACGCTCTCATCACATTGCTCCATGACCTTGTCATCACAAAGCTCCATGACGCATGTCATCAGAAGGCTCCATGGCCTTCTCATCACAATGTTCCATGCCCTTGCCATCACAATTCTCCATTAACCCTGTCATAACAGTGCTCCATGAACCCTGCCATCACGATGTTCCATGGCCTTGTCATCACAAGGCTCCATGACCCTTCTAATCACAATGCTCCAAGACCCCTGTAATCACAATGCTCCATGCCCCTTTTCATCTCAATGATCCATGAACCCGGTCATCACAATGCACCATGCCCATCATCAAAATGCTTCATGCTATTGTCATCACAATGAAATCAAAATTCTCCATGATCTCTGTCATCACAATGCTCCAAATCCTTGTGATCAAAATGTTCCATAACACTTATCATCACAACGCCACATGATGCTCGTCATCACAATTATCCATGGTCTTCTCATCACAATGCTCCAAGACCTTTTTCATCACAATGCTCAATACACTTGTCATCACAATGCTCCCTGGCACTTGTCCTCAGTATGCTCCTTGAACCCTGTCATGACAAGGCTCCATGCCTTTTTCATCACAATGTTCCATGCCCTTGTCATCACGAAGCTCCATGATGCATGTCATCAGAACGTTCCATGGCCATCTCATCCCAATGCTCCATGCCCTTGTCATCACAATGCCCCAAGACCCCTGTAATCACAATGCTCCATGCCCCTTTTCATCAGAATATTCCATGAGACTTGTCATCACAAGTCTCCATGGTCTTCTCATCACAATGCTCCAGTACCTTGTCATCACAAGCCTCCATGGCCCCTGTCATCACAATACTCCATGAACGTTTTCAGCCCAATGCTCCTTGACCTTCTCATCACAATGCTCCATGACCCCTGTCATCACAATGCTCCATGACTCCTGTCATCACAACGATCCATGAACACTGACAACACAATGATCCGGGACTCTTGTCATCAAAATGCTCCATGCCCTTGTCATCCCAATGCTCCATGACCCCTGTAATCACAATGCTCCGTGACGCTTTTCATCACAGTGCTCCATGAACCTTGTCATCACAATGCTCCATGCCTTTGTCAGCAATATGCTACATAATCTTGTCATCACAATGCTCCATGCGCTTGTCATCACAATCCTTCATGACACTTTGGATCACATTGCTTCATGCCCTTGGCATCTCCCTCTTGCCTTTCTGGTTTTTACAGATTTTCGGATGTCCCTTTTGACCCGTGGGAAGTGACAATTCTTTGTAGTGTGGATTTGCATTGCGTGCTTGCTTGATTGTCCAAAAAGGTCGTATGCGTTTTCTCCTGAATATATTCAGGAGAAAACGCATATGCCCTTTTTGGCCAAGTGCATCATTGTCGAAGTTGTGATGCTTTTCCTGTGCTTTAAAGGCGATTCCAATTTACCTCTTGAAATATGTTTTGTGCAATTCTGCCTCATTTTCAAGTCAGCTTCGTTGCCTTCCCTCAAGAGATTTTTGGAAGACAGTAGTCCTTTATAACTGTAGGTTTGTGAATTGCTGTGCCCGTGAGCTCCATTTTTCAAATCCCGTTTTTGGGATCTGACTGCAAATCCACAATTTTGCTTCAGGACCTATACTTGTTCCAGGGGTGGCTATACTGTTCCCTGCAGGTGGCTGAGGCTTTGGTTAATTCTTCTTCCTGACGGGAATTTACAGTGACATGTGCCCGTCCAAAAGTCTACATCTACTCTGTGATTGGTTCTCCCTCTTCCCTTTCATCCTCTGCACAATTAGCAAACTGTGCGAACCAGGAGGTTATAGGGGCTGGCTCTCCTAAGTTGGGAGATTGATAGTAAAGCAGTTGGAATGCCAAACTGGAGCACAAGGATAGGAAAAATTAGGAGACTTTTAGAAACCTTTCACCATCACAGGGTGTCCATTTTCTAGGTTTCCCATACACGTTATAACTGTAGTGATATTCCCTACTACCTGGAGATTTGGTATCCATGGAATCGTGGCATGCATTAGTACTTTAAAGGGTCTGCATTTTCTATCCCAATCTCACCAGTCCTCTCAGTCCCAAGTGTCCAGCCTTATGTCTCATCCAGCTGTCTTTACAGATAGGGTCATTCCCGGTTTCATCAGAACCCCTGAAGGAATTGTGTAAGAATTTCGCTGTTTTTTTGTTTGTTTTTGAAATTCATTTTTATAATGGGGTTGAGCTGATTTTCACTGACGTGTTTATGACGGTCTAGACACACTTGATTCCCTTACAGAGGCATATCAATACATAGGTTTTAAGATTCTCACTAGTCAGATATATTCCTCTGCAGGGAATAGGGGGTTTGAGTCCCGTTCACTGAGGAAGGGGTAGGTCTCGTCTGTTCTCTATTTGGTTTATGGAATGGTACCTGTGCTAATATCAAACTCTGGTTTTATGCATCACCCCACCTCTCCTTTCCCATTAAACAGGCATAAGAGTGTTTTCTAAATGTGAGACTCTGTTCTCTTTCTTAATTCAGTTCATGTGTTGTGATGTTGACATTCCCTCTGTAAGTGATATCTTATGAATAGATTCTTTTTCTGTGTGACTAATTTCACTTAGAATCATCATACCTAAATCCACTGTTTATGCTGCTACTGGCCTTATGACATTGATTTCACGTCTGAGTGATATTCCGTTGTACAAATTTACCACAAGTAATTTATGCATTTCTCTTTATCCTGGGATATTTTAGGTGTACCGAAGTTGAGGTTCTTGTATGCAGAGCAGCCCTAAACTTTGGAGTGCCTGTGTGTTGTCGATATTTAGTCTTCCCAAGTTATATGTCCATGAGTTGAAGTCCCCTTTGCTCGGGGGCTTTGTATTTAAATATTTTAGGAAACAGCATACACTTCTTCAGAGTGGCTCTTGGATATTTATACCCCACCCATCAGCGTGACTAGGCTCCCTGTTCTCCATGGCCTCTCCAGCATTTCTGGTTTGTACACATTTTTTGGATGGCCTTTCTGAGCAGTGGAAATTGAGACTTCTTTGTTGTGCGGATTTGCATTTCCCGCTTGCTTGGTTGGCCAAAACTCTGTATGTGTTTTTTTCCTGAAGATATTCACGAAAAAAAGGCATACACGCTTTTACCCAACTGCATCATTTTAGAAATTCTGCTGCTTTTCATATGCTTTAAATGTGAGTACAATCTACCTTTTGAAATCTGTTTCCTGCAATTCTGCCTCTCATTCAGATCCTCTTCGTTGCCTTACCTGAATATATTTTTGGACGTTGGTTATCATTTATATCTTTGCAGGTCTTTGAATTGTCTGCTCCTGAGCTCCATTTTACAACTCGCTTTTATTGTGAGCTCGCCGCCAAACCATTGGATTGCTTCTGGCCCTATTCTGGTTCTCAGGAGGCAGGCTGAGCCTTTGGTTAATTCTTGTTCCTAATGGGAAATTAGAGTGACATGTGCCTGTCAAAACTCCTACAGCTTATCTCTCATTGGTTCCCCCCTTCCAATTTATCCTCTGCACAAATTGCAAACTGTGTGAAACAGGAGGTTAAAGGTGCTGATTCTCCAAGAGGGGATATTGTTAATAATGTGGCTGGAATGGCGAACCCCAGCACCAGGAGATCAAAAATGAGGTGCATTTTAGACACCTTTCCTGAGCACACGGTGTACATTCATCTCAGTTTCGCAGGCATGTTTTCGCTGTCAGAAGATTCCCTTGAACCTGCCAATTTGGGACCCATGGAATGGGTACCAGGCAGTATTACTTTAAAAGGTCTGCATTTCCTCACCCAGCCTCTCTAACATCTCTTAGCGTGCATAGCTTCCAGCCTTATATATCATCCTGCTGTGGGTCTACATGTGTTCAATCCATGTTACATCGTAGCCCTTCAACAAAAGTTGTAAGAATTTTTGTCTGTCTCACCGTTTTTATAAATATTTTTAAATTTATTTTTATATTGGTTACAGCTGATTTTCAAAGCTCTGTTTTTTGCTGCTGTACATCCACTTGATTCATGTACTGTGAGACAACAAGAAATTATTTTTCAGATGCTTACGAGTCATATGTATTATTGTCCAGTGACTTGAGTGGGCTGAGTGCAGTTCTTTGAGGTACCGTGTAGGCCTTGTCACTTATTCAATTTGGTACTTGGAATGGTATATTTGCTAATTTCAACCTCCTGGATAATACCTCACCATTCCCCACCTTTCCCATTTAGCAGCCTTATGTCTATTTTCTACATATTTGACCATGTTTCTGTTTTGTAGTTTATTTCATGTGTAGCCATGTTTGATTCCACCTTTAAGTGACATCTTATGATATGTGTCTTTTTCTTTCTGACATATGTCACTTAGAATGATCGTATGTAACTCCTCCAGAGTTGTTCCAACTGGCCTTATTTCATTGATTTCGGGATGAGTAATATTCCACTCTACATAAGTACCCCATCTCTTTTATCCATTTTATCCTTCCAGGGACATTTAGGTTATATTCAAGTGGAGGCCCTTTTTAACAGAGAGGTGGTAAACGTTGGGGTGCCTGTTTTCTGTCCATTTTTGTTTTTCCCAAGGTATACGCCCATGAGTGCAAGTGCACTATGCTCTGTAGCTCATCTTTTAGATGTCTTAGCAAACACAATACACTTCTCCAGAGTGGCCATTGGCAAATTATATTTCCACTATCAGCCTCACAGGGCTCCCTTTTCTCCTCGCCCTGTCCTGCATTTCTGGTGTTTACACTTTATGTGGATGGCCCTTCTGACTGATGTGAAGTGATACATTTTGTAGTATTGATTTCCAGTGCCCACCTGTTTGGTTGGATAAAAAGTGTGTATGACCTTTACTTGAATATATTCAGAAAAAATTCATACGCCCTTTTGTGCCAACTGCATCATTGGCGATGCTGAGCCCCTTTTCTTGTGCTTTAATGGGGAGTCCTTTCTACCTCTTCAAATCTGTTTCCTGCCACTCTCCCTTGCTTACAACTCCTTTTCTGTGACTTACCTCAAGACATTTTTCGATGATAGATATTTTCAACTCTGCAGTTTCATGAATTTTAGTGCCCCCGAGTTCCATTTTTCAACTTGTGTTTTTGGAAACTGGACACAAAACAGCGGGATTTCCTCTAGACCTATTCTGTTTCCGTGGGCAATTCTAGCCTTTGATGAATTTGTCTTCCAGATTGGAAATTAGAGTGGCATGTGCCTGTCCAAACAACTAAGACTTGTCTCTAAATTTTTCTCATCCTTCCGCTTCATCCTCTGGACAAATTCCAAACTGTGTGCAACAGGATGTTGATGGTGCTGATATCCCCAAGTGAGGAGATTGTTAGGAAAGATGCTGGAGGGGTGAACCCGAGCACCAGGCGATGAGGAGATGAGGTGCCTTTTCCAAACTCTTTCCGATCAAACGGTGTACCATCCTCTAGGTGTGACAGGCATGTTTTAGCTGTAGGAAGGGTCCCGTGCATGGAAGGAGAACACCAGGGATTTTTCCAAATCAGTGCCTCCCCGTACCCCAAACTGGTGACTTTTTAAGCTACAGCTACACGTATGTCCATTAAAGGCCTTGGGAAATACGCAGAGCCCAAACTTTAGATGATTGAAATCTTCAGGGTCAGAAGCACTCACCATCGGCCTTGCTTAGGTTACATTTTATCTGTCATTGATAGATGATGTCAATAAAAATATCGATTCTTTTTCAGATTATTTCCCCTTATAGGTTATTGCAAAATATTCAGTGTAGTTCCCTGTGCTATACAGTAGTTCCTTGTTGATGATCTATTTTATACATAGCAGTGTGTATGTGTTAATCCCAAACTGTTAATTTATCCCTTCTCCTACCTTTCCCCTTTGGTAATAATAAATTATAAGATTTTATACTTCTCAGAAATGGGGGAGCTGAAAGAGAGGTATCCTTTTCAATGGAAAAGCATTCAAAACAAGATTGAAGCTTCAGCCAAGAGTATTCGATGTACATCCATGGAAATAAATCACTTCATTTCTCTAATGTTGACCTGACAAATAAGACAGACGTCTTCACTGAACTTGCTTATAGTAAAGTGATGGAAATATCAAATGTAAGTCTTAGAAAAATCTTATTTTACCCGAGCATTATACACTGCTCTATGTTAACTACAGTTTGGCTCACACATCTGTTCATTGAAGTTACAATGTTCTCAATTTCTGTTACTGATCCTCCAGAGTGGACCCCAACAGTATTCACCATGCCCAGTGTCATTGGTGCCAAGAGATCAAGACTGAGTTTGCTTCAGAAGCAAAGGAAACATTATTTTGAAAACAGAATGGAGAGGTGAGAGCGTGCACACCCCCACGGGCTGTGGGCTTGGCTGCTGTGTAGGGATCCCAGCAGAGTCAGTGGGAGGGAGTGGATGGAGCTCTTGAGGGCTGGGTTGGCTGCAGCTCAGGCTCTATGCCGTGGAGTCTGCATGGGACCCCGCTAGCTGAGGTGTCGACCCAGCCATTCTGCACTAGGAAGTCGGGTCTGAAGTGCCGGCTGTGGGACCTCTGCATGCGGAACCCTAGGAACACGTGAAATTAGACAAAGCACAAAGGAAAAACAGGTTAGACTTCATTTTATTGCCCAGATTCTCTTTTTATCTCCCAGGAATTTTTAATGAACGTTGCCGGAGACAAACCCCTCCTCTGCTTTTTGTTCCGTTCCTCATTTTTGGGGTGTTGAGGGTGCAGACCCCTCTTTTGTAACTGCTTCATGCTGTGGTGGGAGCCCTGATACATGGGGGGAGGGGCAAAACGTCTCCCCACCAGCCTCCAGGTGAGGTTGATTGTCCCAAGGCCTCCTGCCTCACTTCTCGTCCGCCTGAGCACCAGCATTGGAAGAGTTATAGATTCTAATGACCTTTAAGGGTCCAGGAAACAGATGCGCAGAGATGCTGAGGTGGCAGGTTTCACCCCACCCCACATTTGTTTGGCGAACTTAGGCTGACGTTTTTTGCCAGCCTAGATGCTCTGACCAGTAGTCTGTGCTTTCTTTAATTAGGTCCCTGAATTAATGTACAAACAGCACCATGTGTCAGAACCCTGCCCGCACAACTCCCAGACATTCCAGCGTCAGTGGTGATCCAGGACCATGACGTCCACTGAGTCAACGGCATTTAGAAGTAGCCAGCAGTCCAGCCGGTCATATTGGCCACCATCACCGTGGTGTCTGTAGGGTTTTCTATGGTGAAAGCGTGATATAAATTTCCCCCGCCAAGTTAATTAGCTCCCCTCTGGGTGCAGTAAGTCCTGCAAGCAATAGTCTGCTTTTTCGGGGCACTGTCTTCTTGTTTTCTGAGAGAAACTCCAGGTCAAGTGATGGTCATATGAGTCATCTTGGGGGCCCGTTGCCCCCGTTTGTCTCTCTGGAGGTTGGAGTTGGAGGGCCTCCTCACTCGAGGTCAGTGTGTCCACAGAGCGACCCCTGCAACATCAGGGCATGATGGGTGGTTAGGATCACGACGTGGGGTCCTTTTCCCTTAGGAGGGAGCTGGCCTTGTGGGCTGCTGATTTCTAGCTTTTTAGATACCCCAGTATCCTGACCTGATGAGTCTGTGGGCAAAGCCCTTGGTGACCATAGTTTATCATACCTGAAGGGCATTCTTGTGTTGCTCCATTTCAAGTGGTCCCAGTTTTTGCACTAAGGCTCCAAGGGCAATTAACCTTTGACCGGGTATGTAAAGGTCAAAGGGTTTAGCTAAATTAGGGAGTTCCTGGGCAAGGGTCTGAATTGACTGCTCTTTCCATTCTTGAAAGGCCACTTCTGGATTCTATACAAAAGGATCATCATCTTTTCGTGTCAGTGTTTCATATAGAGGCCCAGCTATTAGACTGTAGTTAGGGATCCAGATGCAGAAAACCTTGGCCTCCCCAGGAACCCCTAAGCTGTCTTCTAGTTTTAGAAGAGGTAAGGCTGCAAATGGCTTCTTCCCTATCCTGGGATGCGTTTATCCGAATATCTGTGAGAATGAAGCCCAGGCATGTCACCTGAGCCTGGGATATTTGAGCCTTTTTCTTGGACACCTTCTATCCTTCCTTGGCTAGGTAGTTTAGAGGCGTCTTTAGTAGGCCTGGCGATCAGAATGTCATCTGCATATTGAAGGAGGGTTCCCTTTTACAGAGGTACAACGTTTAGGTCTTTAGAGGTCATTTCCCCAATGATGGTGAGGGGATTTTTGTACCGTTGGGGCAGGACGGCCCAGCATTATTGGATTTGTTGCATGTTGTGTCCTGCCACTCAGAAGCCAAAAATTCTTGTGACTCTGAGATGAATGGAATACAGAAGAAGGCATCATTGAAGTCTAATACAGAATGCCATGGCCTGGTGGATGGTAGAATTTCCAGCAGGGTGTAGGAAATAGGAGCTACTGGATGTATATCCTCGGTGGCTTCACTGACTGTCCTGATATCCTTTACCAGGTCTCCAGCAGCCCATGGGGCTCTCGTGGTCAGGCCAATCCCAGGATATGGAGCTCACCTGGGCTGCACCTCCCATCCCCACAGCCCACGGGGCTCTCGTGTTCAAGTCCCTCCCAGGGTATGGAGCTCACCTGTGCAGATACGCAGCAGCCAATGGGGCTCTCATAGTCAGGCCCTTCCCAGGTTACAGAGCTCCCATGGGCAGGTACCCAAGCAGGGCTGGACACACAGGAACAGTGCACATAGCCCACCTTGCAGAGAACCCCCAGCTCACCTGTCGCTCACAGCTGACACAGAATACCTCAGAGCAGGACTTGAACTAACAAACAGCAGCTCTGACAGGTCTGTGACCCTGGCTATCACTCTGTGCAGTCTCTCTCTGCCTGGTCTTCCAGACACTTCCACTGCAGCCAGGGCACCAGGCCTCTGTCTCCACCCACCATCACTCCTCTCCCTGACTCCTGGGTTCCTCTCATTAGGATAGGGTCTTCTTGAAGTTGTTTTCCACTCATGGACCAGATAAAATGATAAGAAAACAAGCGGCAGCTGCAGCCCCTTGTCTAGCCTGACTCTCAAGGGCCCACACCTGTTCCTTGGGCCTGGCCCGTTTAGCAAGGTTAATTTTCTGCTACTGTGAGCCCCTGAGGGGTGAGGATTGGCTGATTTGGGCAGCCTGACACTGCCTACCAGCCCTCCCCAGGTGTGCCTGTGTTGAGGTCAATATAAACACCTCTCCAGGCAGCTAGAGCCCCTTTAGCTGTGCCTGATGCCATATTCTGCCCCGTCAGCAGTTTCGGGGCTGGGGTGGTGGTAGGGAGTGAGGGGCCGTGGCTTTGTGGGTGGCCCAGTGTGAGTGGGGCTCTGCTGGACTTTCCACAGGAGTTGCTAGGCTGCCACCTGCTAAAGAAGAGGATGTGTCATCCATACCTGCCGCTTGAATTTCTCCCCAGTCAGAGGTGAGGAAGTAAAAAAGCAGTGGGGGCCGTGGCAGGAGGGGTATCTCAGGCACGGAAATGGAAAGCTTCCAGAAGAGCATCTGGGGCCAGGACCATCCTGACTGGCCTGCAGGCACCAAGTCGGCCTGCGTGCTCTCGCTAGTGTTGCTCCACAGCCCTTCCTCTAGGCTTGCAAGTGCTTGTACATATTCAGGTGTTTTACCTGGAAAGGGTGGGAAGAGTTCAGCTGCAGCAGGACTGGGGCTCAGCTCACATTTACTCACAGACGCCTCAACACAGTCCCCCCAGCTTTGCAATGAGGATGCTCCTTGTCGGGGGGAGCGCTGCTGAATCCATGGGAGACAATTTCCCACCTCTGACCAACTTAAGAATTTTTTACCACTGGAGCAAGTGCCCTGATACGATTTTCCTCTGTATAACTGGTGGGTTCTGTTTTTTTTTTTTCTTTTTTTCTTTTTGGTTCAAGGTAGATTTTATTTATTCCTCTTTTTTTTTTTAATTTGGAGATATAAACATGGAAATAATGCATTAATATAAAGACGTCTATGTGAAGGGAAATACTTTTTTTCTGTTTTTTTTATTAAATGCTATTTATTTTTATTTTTTTTAAATTTATTTCTTGTATACAGCAGGTTCTTATTGGATATCTATTTTATACATATAAGTGTGCACATGTGAATCCCAGTCTCCCAATTCATCCCACCACCACCCTCACATGGCGTTTCCCCCTTGGTGTCCATATGTTTGTTCTCTACATCTGTGTCTCTATCTCTGCCCTGCAAACCGGTTCATCTGTACCATTTTTCTAGGTTCCACATATATGCATTAATATACAATATTTGTTTTTCTCTTTCTGACTTACTTCACTCCGTATGACAGTCTCTAGATCCATTAAGATCTCTACAAATGACCCAATTTCATTCCTATGTATGGCTGAGTAATATTCCATTGTATATATGTACCACATCTTTATCCATTCGTCTGTCTGTGGGCACTTAGGTTGCTTACATTACCTGGCTATTGTAAATAGTGGTGCAATGAACATTGTGGTGAATGTGTATTTTTGATTTATGGTTTTCTCTGGGTATATGTCCAGTAGTGGGATTGCTGGATTATATGGTAATTCTATTTTTACTTTTTTAAGGAACCTCCATACTTTTCCCCATAGAGACTGTATCAATTTACATTCCCAACAATAGTGGAAGAAGGTTCCTTTTCTCCATACCCTCTCCAGCATTTGTTGTTTGTAGATTCTCTGTTGATGCCCATTCTAACAGGTGTGACATGACACCTCATTGTAGTTTCCATTTCCATTTCTCTAATAATTAGTGATGTTGAGCAGATTTTCATGTGCGTACTGGCCACCTCTATGTCTTCTTGGAAGAAATGTCTATTTATATCTTCTTCCATTTTTGTATTGGGTTGTTTGTTTTATTAATATTGAGCTGCATGAGCTGTTTATATATATTGGAGATTAATCATTTGTCCATTGATTCGTTTGCAAATATTTTCTGCCATTCTGAGGGTTGTCTTTTCATCTTGTTTGTAGTTTCCTTTGCTTTGCAAAAGCTTTTACGTTCCCTTAGGTCCCATCTGTTTAGTTTTCTTTTTTATTTCATTACTATAAGAGATGGATCAAAAAAGACCTTGCTGTGATTTACGTCAGAGTATCCTTCGTAAGTTTTCCTCTCAGAGTTTTATACTATCCGGTCTTACATTAAGGTCTCTAATCCATTTTGAATATATTTTTATGTATGGTGTTGGGGAGTGTTCTAATTTCATTCTTTTACATGTAGCTGTCCATATTTCCCAGCACCAATGATTGAAGAGACTATCTTATCTCCATTGTATAGTCTTGCCTCCTTTTTCATAGATTAGGTGACCATAGATGTGTAGGTTTATCCCTGTGCTTTCTTTTGTTTTTCCTTTTACACGTTTATTGGAGTGTAATTGCTTTACAATGGAGTGTTCGTTTCTGCTGTATAAAAAAGTGAATCAGCTATACATATACAAATATCACCAGATCCCCTCCCTCTTGCATCTCCCTCTCACACCCCATATCCCACCCCTTTATGTGGTCACAAAGCACCAAGCTGATCTCCCTGTTCTATGTGGCTGCTTCCCAGTAGCTATTGGTGTTACATTTGGTAATGTATTTATGTCCATGCCACTCTCTCACTTCGTCCCAGCTTACCCATCCCCCTTCCGGTGTCCTCAAGTCCTTTCTCTATGTCTGTGTCCTTAATCCTGTCCTGCCACTAGGTTCTTCAAAATATTTTTTTTTTCTTCATTAGATTCCGTATATCTCTGTTAACATACAGTATTTGTTTTTCCCTTTCTGACTTACTTCACTGTGTAGGACAGATTCTAAGTCCATCCACCTCAGTACAACTAACTCAGTTTTGCTTCTTTTTATGGCTGAGTAATACTCCATTGTATATATGTGCCAGATCTTCTTTAAACATTCATCTGTCGATGGACACTTAGGTTGCTTCCATGTCCTGACTATTGTAAATAGAGCTGCAATGAACATTTTTCTACATAACTCTTTTTGAATTATGGTTTTCACAAGGCAAATGCCCAGTAGTTGGATTGTTGTGTCATATGGTACTTCTATTGTTAGTTATTTAAAGGAACCTCCGTACTGTTCTCCCTAGTGCCCATATCAATTTACATTCCCACCCACAGTGCAAGTGTGTTCCCTTTTCTCCAATAAAGGCCTCTCCAGCATTAATAGTTTTGTAGATATTTTTGATGATTGCCACTCTGATTGCTGTGAGGTGATACCTCACCGTAGTTTTGATTTGCATTTCTCTAATGATTAGTAATGTTCAACATCCTTTCATGTGTTTCTTGGTAATCTGTATATCTTCTTTGGATAAATGTCTGTTTAGGTCTTCTGCCCGTTTTTGGATTGGGTTGTTTGTTTTTGTGATATTGAGCTACATGAGGTGCTTGTAAAGTTTGGAGATTAATCCTTTGTCAATTGCTTCATTTGAAAATATTTTCTCCCATTCTGAGGGTTGTTTTTGCATCTTGTTTATGTTTTCCTGTACTGTGTAAAAGCTTTTAAGTTTCATTAGGTCCCATTTTTTGATTTCTGTTTTTATTTCCATTTCTCTAGGAGGTGGGTCAAAAAGGATCTTGCTGTGATTTATGTCATAGAGTGTTCTGCCTATGGTTTCCTCTAAGTGTTTTATAGTGTCTGGTCTTATATTTAGATCTCTAATCAATTTAGAGTTTATTTTTGTGTATAGTGTTATGGAGTGTTCTAATTTCATTCTTTTATGTGTAGGGGTCCAGTTTTCCCAGCACCAATTACTGAAGAGACTGTCTTTTCTCCATTGTATATCCTTAGCTCCTTTGTCATAGATGAGATAGCCATAGGTATGTAGGTTTATCTCTGGGCTTTCTGTCCTTTTCCATTGATCTGTGTATATGCCAATCTACATAAACTTGATTCCATTATGCAGACATAAATACATAGGTTTCAAGTTTATTACCAGTCAGATATATTCCTCTTCAGTGAATAGGGTGTTTTGTGTCCAGTTCATTGAGAAAGCAGTAGGTCTTATCTATTACATATTTGGTATATGGAATGGGATCTGTGCTAATTTCAAACTCTGCTTTTACACATCACCCCACGTCACCTTTCCCCTTAAGGAGGAATAAGTGTGTTTTCTAAATGTGTAACTCTGTTCACATTTGAAATTCAGTTCATGTGTAGCCATGTTTACATTCCCTCTATAAGTGATATATTACAATATTTTTTTTCTTTGTGGCTCATTTCACTTAGCATCATCATACCTAAAGCCACTCATTATGCTGCTACTGGCCTTATGACATTGCTTTTATGTCTGAGTGACATTCCATTGTATATAAGTACCACAACATCTATATCCATTTTTTTCCCTTTCCTGGGATATTTAAAGTGTACCGAAGTCGAGGTTCTTGTAAACAGAGCAGCCCTAAAGTTTGGGCTGGCTGTGTGTTGTGGATTTTTAGTTTTCCCAAAATACACGTCCATGAGTGGAAGTGTGCTATGCTCTGTAGCTCTGTTTTAGAAAACAACATACAGTTCTCCAGAGAGGCTGTTGGCAATTTACATCCTGTCCATCGGCATAACCAGACTCCCTTTTCTCCATGGCCTGTCCTGCATTTGTGGTTTTTACACTATTTGTGGATGGCCCTTTTGACTGGAGGTAAGGGACACTTCTCTGTAGTGTGGATTTGCAATGCCTGAGGGCTTGCTTGGCCAAAAAGGGCATATGCATTTTTTCCCAAATATATTCAAGAAAATACACATACTCCCTTTTTGGCCAAGGGCAAAATTGTCGAAGTTCTGTCACTTTTCATGTGCTTTAAAGACAACTCCAATCTACCTCTTGAAATCTGTTTCCTTCAATTCTGCCTTGCATTCAAATCCTCTTCACTGCCTTACCTCAATATATTTCTGGATGATAGTTGTCCTTTATAACTCTGCAAGTTTGTGAATTGCTGTGCCCCTGATTTCTATTTTTCAACTGGCCTCTTTGTGAGCTGGCTGCAATACCGCAGGATGGCTGTAGGCCCTAGTCTGGTTCTGGGGTGTCAGGCTGAGCCTTTGGTTAATTCTTCTTGCTGATGGGAACCTAGAGTGACATGTGCCCATCCAAACACCTACAGCTAATCTCTCATTTGTTTCCCCTCTTCCTGTTCATCCTCTGCACAATTTGCAAACTGTGCATAACAGGAGGGTAAAGGCACTGACACTCCAAGTGGGGGGATTTTTAGTAATGCAGATGGAATGCGAAGCCGAGCATGACAAAAGGAAAAATGAGGTACCTTTTAGAAAACTTTCCCAATTACACAGTGTACCATCCACTGGGTATCCCATGCATGCTTTAACTGTAGGAAGATTCCCTTAAACTTGGAGAGTTGGGACCACTAGAATGGGTAGTACACAGTATTGCTCTAAGTGGTGTTCTTTTGCTCACACAACCTCAACAATCTTGTCAGCCCCAAGTGTCCAGTTTTATGTCTCATCCAGCTGTGGGTGTAAAGGTGGACAATCCAGGTTGCATCACAGGCCCTGAACGTAATTCTTAAGGCTTTCCCTCTGTTTCGCTGTTTTTGCATTTTGCTTTTGAAATTTATTTTTATAAGGGTATTTAGCTGAATTTCAGTGCTGTGTTCATGCCGTTATACACACACATGACTCCTTTATGGAGACATGATAATACATATGTTTTAAAATTCTTGGAGTCAGATATATTCCTCTGCAATGAATAGGGGGTGTTGAGTCGAGTTCATGGTGCAGGGAGTAGGTGATGTCTATTACATTCTTGGTTTATGTAACGGTATCTGTGCTAATTTAAAACTGTGGTTTTATGCATCAACTCACCTCGCCTTTCCCGTTAAGAAGGCAGAATATTGTTTTCTAAGTGTGTGACTCTGTTGTGTTTGTAATTCAGTTCATTCGTAGCCAAGTGTACATTCCCAAAATAGTGAAATCTTATGATAAGATTTGGTACTCTGTTATCTTTCCTAACTCAGTTCATATGTAGCCATGTTTACAGGATCTTCATAAGTGATATCTTATGATAAGTTTCTTTTTCTGTGTGACTTATTTCACTTAGAATCATCGTACCTGAATCCACTCATTTTGCTGCTACTGGCCTTATGACATTGATTTCATGCCTGAGGGGTAGTACATCGTATGTAAGTAACACAATTTTTTGAACCATTTTAATCTTTCCTGGGATATTTAAGTTGTATGCAAGTTGAGGTTCTTGTAAGCAGTGCAGCCCTAAACTTTGGGGTGGCTCTGTCTTGTTGATTTTCAGTTTTCCCAAGGTATATTCCCTAGACTGGAAGTGCCCTTTGCTTTCTAGCTCGGTTGTTTACTTGTTTATGGAACACAATGCACTCCTCCAGTGAGGCAGTTGGCAATTTATATCCCGCCCATCAGCATAACAAGGCTCCCTGTTCTCCAGGGCCTGTCTTGCCTTTCTGCTTTTTATCCATTTTGTGGATGTGCCTTTTGACTGGTGAGAAGTGATACTTCTTTGGAGTGCAGATTTGCATTGCCCGCTTGCTTGCTTGGCCAAAAAGGGCGTATGGGTTTTCTCTTCAATATATTCATGAAAAAACGCATACGCCCTTTTTGGCCAAGTGCATCATTGTCGAAGTTGTGCCCCTCTTCCTGTGCTTTAAAGGTGATTCCAACGTACCTCTTGAAATCTGTTTGCTGCTATTCTGCCTCACTTTCAAGTCTGCCTCGTTGCCTTCCCTCAAAAGATTTTTGGATGACAGTTGTCCTTTATTACTCTGCCAGTTTGTGAATTGCTCTGCCCTATAGCTCCTTTTTTTAACTCGTTTTTAGTGAGCTGAACGCCAGTCCCGTATTTTGGTTCAGGACCTCTACTGGTTGCCAGTAGGTGGCTGAGACTTTGGTTAATTCTTCTTCCTCCCGGGAAATAAGAGTGACATGTGCCCGTCCAAATGCCTAACAGCTACTCTCTGATTGGTTCTCCCTGTTCCCTTTCATCCTATGCCAAATTGGCAATCTGTGAGAACCAGGAGGTTAAAGGGGCTGTCTCTCCAAGTTGGGAGATTGATAGTAAAGCAGTTGGAAAGTCAAACTGGAGCACCAGGAGAGGGAATATTCGTTGAGTTTTAGAAACCTTTCGTATTCACAGTGTGTCCATTCTCTAGGTTTTCCGTACATGTTATAGCTGTAGTAATATTCCCTTCAACCTGGAGAGTTGGGACCCATGGAATGGGTGCCATGCATTATTGCTTTAAAGGGTCTGCATTTGCTCACCCAATCTCACCAATCCTCTCAGTCCCAAGTGTCCAGCCTTATGCCACATCCAGCTGTCATTGTAGACAGGGTCATTCCATGTTTCATCAGAGACCCTGAAGGAATTGTAAAGAATTTCCCTGTTTTTTTGTTTTGTTTTTGAAATTCCTTTTTATAGGGGGTTTGAGCAGATTCTAGCTGCCATGTTTATGGCTCTCTAGACTCACTTGATTCCCTTACAGAGACATATCAATACATAGGTTTTAATATTCTTAATAGTCAGATACATTCCTCTGCGGGAAATATGGGGTTTTGAGTCCCTTTCACTGAGGAAGGTATAGGTAGGTCTTGTCTATTCCATAGTTGGTTTTTGGAACGGTACCTGTGCTCATATAAAACTCTGGTTTATGCATCACCCCACCTCTCCTTCCCCCTTTAGCAGGCATAAGAGTGTTTTCTAAATGTGAGACTCTGTTCTCTTTCCTAACTCAGTTCATGTGTAGCCATGTTTACAGGATCTTCATAAGTGTTATCTTATGATAAGCTTCTTTTTCTGTGTGACTTATTTCACTTAGAATCATCGTACCGGAATCCCCTCATTTTGCTACTAATGGTCTTATGACATTGATTTCATGGCTGAGGGATATTCCATCGTACGTAAGTACCACAATTTTTTTTTTGCCTTATAACAAATTTAATCAGTTATACATATACATATGTTTCCATATCCCCTCCCTTTTGCGTCTCCCTCCCACCCTCCCTATCCCACCCCTCCAGGCGGTCACAAAGCACCGAGCTGATCTCCCTGTGCTATGCGGCTGCTTCCCACTAGCTATCTACCTTACGTTTGGTAGTGTATATATGTCCATGCCGCTCTTTCATTTTGTCACAGCTTACCCTTCCCCCTCCCCATATCCTCAAGTCCATTCTCTAGTAGGTCTGTGTCTTTATTCCTGTCTTACCCCTATGTTCTTCATGACATTTTTTTTTCTTAAATTCCATATATATGTGTTAGCATACAGTATTTGTCTTTCTCTTTCTGACTTACTTCACTCTGTATGACAGACTCTAGGTCTATCCACCTCATTACAAATAGCTCAATTTCATTTCTTTTTATGACTGAGTAATATTCCATTGTATATATGTGCCACATCTTCTTTATCCATTCATCCAATGATGGACACTTTGGTTGTTTCCATCTCCGGGCTATTGTAAATAGGGCTGCTATGAACATTTTGGTACATGTCTCTTTTTGAATTATGGTTTTCTCAGGGTATATGCCCAGTAGTGGGATTGCTGGGTCATATGGTAGTTCTATTTGTAGTTTTTTAAGGAACCTCCATACCGTTCTCCATAGCGGCTGTACCTATTCACATTCCCACCAGCAGTGCAAGAGTGTTCCCTTTTTTCCACACCCTCTCCAGCATTTATTGTTTCTAGATTTTTTGATGATGGCCATTCTGACTGGTGTGAGATGATATCTCATTGTAGTTTTGATTTGCATTTCTCTAATGAGTAAAGATGTTGAGCATCCTTTCATGTGTTTGTTGGCAGTCTGTATATCTTCTGTGGAGAAATGTCTGTTTAGGTCTTCTGACCATTTTTGGATTGGGTTGTTTGTTTTTTTGTTATTGAGCTGCATGTGCTGCTTATATATTTTGGAGATTAATCCTTTGTCAGTTGCTTCATTTGCAAATATTTTCTCCCATTCTGAGGGTTGTCTTTTGGTCTTGTTTATGGTTTCCTTTGCTGTGCAAATGCTTTTAAGTTTCATTAGGTCCCATGTGTTTATTTTTGTCTTTATTTCCATTTCTCTAGGAGGTGGGTCAAAAAAGATCTTGCTGTGGTTTATGTCATAGAGTGTTCTGCCTATGTTTTCCTCTAAGAGTTTGATAGTGTCTGGCCTTACATTTAGGTCTTTAATCCATTTTGAGCTTATTTTTGTGTATGGTGTTAGGGAGTGATCTAATCTCATACTTTTACATGTCCCTATCCAGTTTTCCCAGCACCACTTATTGAAGAGACTGTCCTTTCTCCACTGTACATTCCTGCCTCCTTTATCAAAGATAAGGTGACCATATGTCCGTGTGTTTAACTCTGGGCTTTCTATCCTGTTCCATTGATCTATCTTTCTGTTTTTGTGCCAGTACCATACTCTCTTGATTACTGTAGCTTTGTAGTATAGTCTGAAGTCAGGGAGCCTGATTTCTCCAGCTCCATTTTTCGTTCTCAAGATTGCTTTGGCTATTCGGGGTCTTTTGTGTTTCCATACAAATTGTGAAATTTTTTGTTCTAGTTCTGTGAAAAATGCCAGTGGTAGTTTGATAGGGATTGCATTGAATCTGTAGATTGCTTTGGGTAGTAGAGTCATTTTCACAATGTTGATTCTTCCAATCCAAGAACATGGTACATCTCTCCATCTATTTGTATCATCTTTAATTTCTTTCATCAGTGTCTTATAATTTTCTGCATACAGGTCTTTTGTCTCCTTAGGTAGGTTTATTCCTAGATATTTTATTCTTTTTGTTGCAATGGTAAATGGGAGTGTTTCCTTGATTTCACTTTCAGATTTTTCATCATTAGTATATAGGAATGCCAGAGATTTCTGTGCATTAATTTTGTATCCTGCAACTTGACCAAATTCATTGATTAACTCTAGTTGTTTTCTGGTAGCATCTTTAGGATTCTCTATGTATAGTATCATGTCATCTGCAAACAGTGACAGCTTTACTTCTTCTTTTCCGATTTGGATTCCTTTTATTTCCTTTTCTTCTCTGATTGCTGTGGCTAAAACTTCCAAAACTAGGTTGAATAAGAGTGGTGAGAGTGGGCAACCTTGTCTTGTTCCTGATCTTAGTGGAAATGGTTTCAGTTTTTCACCATTGAGGACGATGCTGGCTGTGGGTTTGTCATATATGGCCTTTATTATGTTGAGGAAAGTTCCCTCTATGCCTACTTTCTGCAGGGTTTTTATCATAAATGGGTGTTGAATTTTGTCGAAAGCTTTCTCTGCATCTATTGAGATGATCATATGGTTTTTCTCCTTCAATTTGTTAATATGGTGTATCACGTTGATTGATTTGCGTATATTGAAGAATCCTTGCATTCCTGGAATAAACCCCACTTGATCATGGTGTATGATCCTTTTAATGTGCTGTTGGATTCTGTTTGCTAGTATTTTGTTGAGGATTTTTGCATCTATGTTCATCAGTGATATTGGCCTGTAGTTTTCTTTCTTTGTGACATCCTTGTCTGGTTTGGGTATCAAGGTGATGGTGGCCTCGTAGAATGAGTTTGGGAGTGTTCCTCCCTCTGCTATATTTTGGAAGAGTTTCAGAAGGATAGGTGTTAGCTCTTCTCTAAATGCTTGATAGAATTCGCCTGTGAAGCCATCTGGTCCTGGGCTTTTGTTTGTTGGAAGATTTTTTATCACAGTTTCAATTTCAGTGCTTGTGATTGGTCTGTTCATATTTTCTATTTCTTCCTGATTCAGTCTTGGCAGGTTGTGCATTTCTAAGAATTTGTCCATTTCTTCCAGGTTGTCCATTTTATTGGCATAGAGTTGCTTATAGTAATCTCTCATGATCTTTTGTATTTCTGCAGTGTCAGTTGTTACTTCTCCTTTTTCATTTCTAATTCTATTGATTTGAGTCTTCTCCCTTTTTTTCTTGATGAGTCTGGCTAATGGTTTATCAATTTTGTTTATCTTCTCAAAGAACCAGCTTTTAGTTTTATTGATCTTTGCTATCGTTTCCTTCATTTTTTTTCATTTATTTCTGATCTGATTTTTATGATTTCTTTCCTTCTGCTAACTTTGGGAGGTTTTTGTTCTTCTTTCTCTAATTGCTTTAGGTGCAAGGTTAGGTTGTTTATTCGAGATGTTTCCTGTTTCTTAAGGTGGGATTGTATTGCTATAAACTTCCCTCTTAGAACTGCTTTTGCTGCATCCCATAGGTTTTGGGTCGTTGTGTCTCCATTGTCATTTGTTTCTAGGTATTTTTTTAATTTCCTCTTTGATTTCTTCAGTGATCACTTCGTTATTAAGTAGTGTATTGTTTAGCCTCCATGTGTTTGTATTTTTTACAGCTCATTTCCTGTAATTGATATCTAGTCTCATAGCATTGTGGTCGGAAAAGATACTTGATACAATTTCAGTTTTCTTAAATTTACCAAGGCTTGATTTGTGACCCAAGATATGATCTATCCTGGAGAATGTTCCATGAGCACTTGAGAAAAATGTGTATTCTGTTGTTTTTGGATGGAATGTCCTATAAATATCAATTAAGTCCATCTTGTTTAATGTATCATTTAAAGCTTGTGTTTCCTTATTTATTTTCATTTTGGATGATCTGTCCATGGGTGAAAGTGGGGTGTTAAAGTCCCCTACTATGATTGTGTTACTGTTGATTTCTCCTTTTATGGCTGTTAGTATTTGCCTTATGTATTGAGGTGCTCCTATGTTTGGTGCATAAATATTTACAATTGTTATATCTTCTTCTTGGATCGATCCCTTGATCATTATGTAGTGTCCTTCTTTGTCTCTTCTAGTAGTCCTTATTTTAAAGTCTATTTTGTCTGATATGAGAATTGCTACTCCAGCTTTCTTTTGGTTTCCATTTGCATGGAATATCTTTTTCCATCCCCTTACTTTCAGTCTGTATGTGTCTCTAGGTCTGAAGTGGGTCTCTTGTAGACAGCATATATATGGGTCTTGTTTTTGTATCCATTCAGCCAACCTGTGTCTTTTGGTGGGAGCATTTAGTCCATTTACATTTAAGGTAATTATTGATATGTATGTTCCTGTTCCCATTTTCTTAATTGTTTTGGGTTTGTTATTGTAGGTCTTTTACTTCTGTTGTGTTTCTTGCCTAAAGAAGTTCCTTTAGCATTTGTTGTAAAGCTGGTTTGGTGGTGCTGAACTCTCTCAGCTTTTGCTTGTCTGTAAACGTTTTAATTTCTCCATCAAATCTGAATGAGATCCTTGCTGGGTAGAGTAATCTTGGTTGCAGGTTTTTCTCCTTCATCACTTTAATTATGTCCTGCCACTCCCTTCTGGCTTGTAGAGTTTCTGCTGAGAGATCAGCTGTTATCCTGATGGGGATTCCCTTGTGTGTTATTTGTTGTTTTTGCCTTGCTGCTTTTAATATGATTTCTTTGTGTTTAATTTTTGACAGTTTGATTAATATGTGTCTTGGCGTATTTCTCCTTGGATTTATTCTGTATGGGACTCTCTGTGCCTCCTGGACTTGATTAACTATTTCCTTTCCCATATTAGGGAAGTTTTCAACTATAATCTCTTCAAATATTTTCTCAGTCCCTTTCTTTTTCTCTTCTTCTTCTGGAACCCCTATAATTCGAATGTTGGTGCGTTTAATGTTGTCCCAGAGGTCTCTGAGACTGTCCTCTGTTCTTTTCATTCTTTTTTCTTTATTTTGCTCTGCAGCAGTTATTTCCACTATTTTATCTTCCACCTCACTTATCCGTTCTTCTGCCTCAGTTATTCTGCTATTGATCCCATCTAGAGTATTTTTTATTTCATGTATTGTGTTTTTAATCGATGCTTGATTCATCTTTAGTTCTTCTAGGTCCTTGTTAACTGTTTCTTGCATTTTGTCTATTCAATTTCCAAGATTTTGGATCTGGGAAATAGAATCTTGGATCATCTTTACCATCATTATTCTGAATTCTTTTTCATGTAGACTGCCTATTACCTCTTCATTTGTTAGATCTGGTGGGTTTTTATCTTGCTCCTTCTCCTGCTGTGTGTTTTTCTGTCTTCTCATTTTGCTTATGTTACTGTGTTTGGGGTCTCCTTTTTGCAGGCTGCAGGTTCGTAGTTCCCGTTTTTTTTGTGTCTGTCCCCAGTAGCTAAGGTTAGTTTAGTGGGTTGTGTAGGCTTCCTGGTGGAGGGGACTAGTGCCTGTGTTCTGGTGGATGAGGCTGGATCTTGTCTTTCTGGTGGGCAGGTCCACGTCTGGTGGTGTGTTTTTGGGTGTCTGCAGACTTTTTATGAGTTTAGGCCACCTCTCTGCTAATGGGTGGCGTTGTGTTCCTGTCTTGCTAGTTGTTTGGCTTAGGGTGTCCAGCACTGTAGCTTGCTGGTCGTTGAGTGAAGCTGGGTGCTGGTGTTGAGATGGAGATCTCTGGAAGATTTTTGCCGTTTGATATTATGTGGAGCTGGGAGGTCTCTTGTGGACCAGTGTCCTGAAGTTGGCTCTCCCACCTCAGAGGCACAGCACTGACTCCGGGCTCCTCAATTTGGGATGATGTGTTGTCTATTCATGTATTCCACAGATGCAGGGTACATCAAGTTGACTGTGGAGATTTAATCCGCTGCTTCTGAGGCTGCTGGGAGAGGTTTCCATTTCTGTTCTTTGTTCTCACAGCTCCTGGGTCTCAGCTTTGTATTTGGCCCCGCCTCTGCATGTAGGTCGGCGGAGGGCGTCTGTTCTTCGCTCAGCAGGACAGGGTTAAAGGAGCAGCCACTTCGGGGACACTGGCTCACTCAGGCTGGGCGGAAGGTAGGGGCACGGAGTGCGGGGCGAGCCTGCAGCGGCAAAAGTCGGCGTGACATTGCACCAGCCCGAGGGGCGTCGTGCGTTCTCCCAGGGAAGCCGCCCCAGGATCCCGGGACCCCGGCAGTGGCGGGCTGCACAGGCTCCCGGAAGGGCGGTGTGGGCAGTGACCTGCGCTCACACACAGGCTTCTTGGCGGCGGCATCAGCAGCCCCAGCGTCCCACGCCCGTCTCTGTGCTCCGCGCTTTCAGTCGCGACTCGCGCCCGTCTGTGGAGCCCCTTTAAGCAGCGCTCTTAATCCCCTCTCCTCGCGCACCAGGAAACCAAGAGGGAAGAAAAAGTCTCTTGCCTCTTCGGCAGCTCCAGAGTTTTCCCGGACTCCCTCCCGGCTAGCTATGGCACATTAGCCCTCTTCAGGCTGAGTTCTCACCGCCAGCCCCAGCCCTCTCCCTGTGCTCTGACCGAAGCCTGAGCCTCAGCTTCTAGCGCTGCGTGCCCCGGCAGGCGAGCCGACAAGCCTCTCGGGCTGGTGAGTGCCGCTCGGCACTGATCCTCTGTGTGGGGATCTCTCCGCTTTGCCCTACCCATGTATGTGGGGGGGTTTCTTGCCTTTTGGGAGGTCTGGGGTCTTCTGCCAGCGTTCAGTAGGTGTTCTGTAGGAGTTGTTCCACGTGTAGTTATATTTCTGGTGTATCCGTGGGGAGGAAGGTGATCTCCCCGTCTTACTCTTCCGCCATCTTACCCGGAAGTCTCTCTACTTTTTCAGTACCACAATTTTTTGAACCATTTTTATCATTCCTGGGATATTTAAGGTATACCCAAGTTGAGGTTCTTGTAAGCAGTGCAGCCCTAAATTTGACGGTGGCTGTGTTTTATTGATTTTCAATTTTCCCAAGGTATATTCCCTAGACTGGAAGTGCCCTTGGCTCTGTAGCTCTGTTGTTTACATGTTTTTGGGAACACAATGCACTCCTCCAGAGAGGCAGTTGGCAATTTACATCCCGCCCATCAGCATAACAAGGCTCCCTGTTCTCCAAGACCTGTCTTGCCTTTCTGGTATTTACACATTTTGTGGATGTCCCTTTTGACTGGTGGGAAGTGATACTTCTTTGTAGTGCAGATTTGCATTGCCTGCTTGCTTGCTTGGCCAAAAAGGGCGTATGCGTTTTCTCCTGCATATATTCAGGAGAAAATGCATACGCCCTTTTTGGCCAAGTGCATCATTGTCGAAGTTGTGCCCCTCATCCTGTGCCTTACAGGTGATTCCAACGTACCTCTTAAAATCTGATTCCTGCTATTCTGCCTCGCTTTCAAGTCCGCCTCGTTGCCTTCCCTCAACAGATTTTTGGATGATAGTTGCCCTTTATTACTTTGCCAGTTTGTGAATTGCTGTGCCCTTGAGCTCCATATTTCAACGCATGTTTTGTGAGCTGAACGCATTTGCAAAATTTTGGTTCAGGACCTATACTGGTTCCCGGAGGGTGGTTGCAAATTTGGTTAATTCTTCTTCCTGCTGGGCAATTAGAGTGACATATGCCCGTCCAAATGCCTAACAGCATCTCTCTCATTGGTTCTCCCTTTTCCCTTTTATCCTCTGCCAAATTGGCAAACTTGGAGAACCAGGAGGTTAAAGGCGCTGTCTCTCCAAGATGGGAGATTGATAGTAAAGCAGTTGGAAAGTCAAACCGGAGCACCAGGAGAGGGACTATTCATTGAGTTTTAGAAATCTTTCGTATTCACAGTGTGCCCATTCTCTAGGTTTCCCGTACATGTTATAGCTGTAGTAATATTCCCTTAAACCTGGAGAGTTCTGACCCATGGAATGGGTGCCATGCATTATTGCTTTCTAGGGTCTGCATGTGCTCAGCCAATCTCACCAATCCTCTCAGTCCCAAGTGTCCAACCTTATGCCACATCCAGCTGTCATTGTAGACAGGGTCATTCCAGGTTTCATCAGAGACCCTGAAGGAATTGTAAAGAATGTCCCTCTTTTTTTGTTTTGTTTTTGAAATTCCTTTTTATAGTGGGTTTGAGCTGATTCTCGCTGCCATGTTTATGCCAGTCTAGACACACTTGATTCCCTTACGGAGACATATCAATACATAGGTTTTTAGTTTCTTACTAGTCAGATATATTCCTCTGCGGGAAATATGGGGTTTTGAATCCCTTTCACTGAGGAAGGTATAGGTAGGTCTTGTCTATTCCATAGTTGGCTTTTGGAACGGTACCTGTGCTTATATCAAACTCTGGTTTTATGCATAAACCCACCTCTCCTTCCCCCTTAAGCAGGCATAAGAGTGTTTTCTAAATGTGAGACTCTGTTCTCTTTCCTAATTCAGTTCATGTGTAGCCATGTTTACAGGATCTTCATAAGTGATATCTTATGATAACTTCTTTTTCTGTGTGACTTATTTTATTTAGAATCACCGTACCTGAATCCTCTCATATTGATGCTACTGGTCTTATGACATTGATTTCATGGCTGAGGGATATTCCATCGTACGTTAGTACCACAATTTTTGGAACCATTTTTATATTTCCTGGGATATTTAAGGTGTACCCAAGTTGAGGTTCTTGTAAGCAGTGCAGCCCTAAATTTGGGGGTGTCTCTGTCTTATTGATTTTCAGTTTTCCCAAGGTATATTCCGTTCACTGGAAGTGCCCTTGGCTCTGTAGCTCTGTTGTTTTCTTGTTTTAGGGAACACAATGCACACCTCCAGTGAGGCAGTTGGCAATTTACATCCCGCCCATCAGCATAACAAGGCTCACTGTTCTCCAGGGCCTGTCTTGCCTCTCTGGTATTTACACATTTTTTGGATATCCATTTTGACCAGTGGGAAGTGACAATTCTTTGTAGTGCAGATTTGCATTGCCCGCTTGCTTGCTTGGCCAGAAAGGGCATATGCGTTTTCTCCTGCATATATTCAGGAGAAAATGCATACGCCCTTTTTGGCCAAGTGCATCATTGTCGAAGTTGTGCCCCTCTTCCTGTGCTTTACAGACGATTCCAACGTACCTCTTGAAATCTGTTTCCTGCTATTCGGCCTCACTTTCAAGTCCGCTTCGTTGCCTTCCCTCAACCGATTTCTGGACGATAGTTGGCTTTTATTACTATGCCTAATTGTGAATTGCTCTGCTGCTGAGCTCCATTTTTCAACTCGTTTTTTGTGAGCTGAATGCAAGTCCAAAGTTTTGTTTCAGGAGCTATACTGGTTCCCAGTGTGTGGTTGAGACTTTGGTTAATTCTTCTTCCTGCCGGGAAATTAGAGTGACATATGCCCGTCCAAGTGCCTAACAGCTACTCTCTCATTGGTTCTCCCTCTTCCCTTTCTTCCTCTCCCAAATTGTCAAACTGTGAGAACCAGGATGTTAAAGGGGCTGTCTCTCAAATTTGGGAGATTGATAGTAAAGCAGTTGGAAAGTCAAACCGGAGCACCAGGAGAGGGACTATTCGTTGAGTTTTAGAAACCTTTCGTATTCACAGTGTGTCCATTCTCTAGGTTTCCCGTACATGTTATAGCTGTAGTAATAATCCCTTCAACCTGGAGACTTGGAACCCATGGAATGGGTGCCATGCATTATTGCTTTAAAGGGTCTGCATTTGTTCACCCAATCTCACCAATCCTCTCAGTCCCAAGTGTCCAAGCTTATGCCACCTCGTGCTGTCATTGTAGACAGGGACATTCCAGGTTTCATCAGAGACCCTGAAGGAATTGAAAAGAATTTCCCTGTTTTTGTGTTTTATTTTTGAAATTCCTTTTTATAGTGGGTTTGAGCAGATTCTCACTGCCATGTTTATGCCAGTCTAGACACACTTGATTCCCTTATGGAGACATATCAAAACATAGATTTTAAGATTCTTACTAGTCAGATATATTCCTCTGTGGGAAATATGGGGTTTTGAGACCCTTGCACTGAGGATGGTGTAGGTAGTTCTTGTCTATTCCATAGTTGGTTTTTGGAACGGTACCTGTGCTTATATCAAACTCTGGTTTTATGCATCACCCCACCTCTCCTTCCCCTTTAAGCAGGCATAAGAGTGTTTTCTAAATGTGAGACTCTATTCTCTTTCCTAACTCAGTTCATGTGTAGCCATGTTCACAGGATCTTCATAAGTGATATCTTATGATAAGATTCTTTTTCTGTGTGACTTATTTTACTTAGAATCATCGTACCTGAATCCACTCATATTGATGCTACTGGTCTTATGACATTGATTTCATGGCTGAGGGATATTCCATCGTACGTAAGTACCACAATTTTTTGAACAATTTTTATCTTTCCTGGGATATTTAAGGTGTACCCAAGTTGAGGTTCTTGTAAGCAGTGCAGCCCTAAATTTGGGGGTGGCTCTGTCTTATTGATTTTCAGTTTTCCCAAGGTATATTCCCTAGACTGGAAGTGCCCTTGGCTCTGTAGCTCTGTTGTTTACTTGTTTTAGGGAACACAGTGCACTCCTCCAGAGAGGCAGTTGGCAATTTACGTCCCGCCCATCAGCATAACAAGGCTCCCTGTTCTCCAGGGACTATCTTGCCTTTCTGGTATTTACACATTTTGTGGATGTCCCTTTTGACCGTTGGGGAGTGATACTTCTTTATAATGCAGATTTGCATTGCCCCCTTCTTGCTTGGCCAAAAAGTGGGTATGCGTTTTGTCCTTAATATATTCAGGAGAAAACGCATACGCCGTTTTTGGCCAAGTGCATCACTGTCGAAGTTGTGCCCCTTTTCATGTGCTTTACAGATGATTCCAATGTTCCTCTTGAAATCTGTTTCCTGCTATTCTCCATCGCCTTCAATTCCCCCTCATTGCCTTCCCTCAACAGATTTTTGGACGATAGTTGTCCTTTAATACTCTGCCAGTTTGTAAATTGCTGTGCCCCTTAGCTTCATTTTTCAACTCGTTTTTTTTGAGCTGAACGCAAGTCCACAATTTTGATTCAGGACGTAATCTGGATCCCGGGGGGTGGCTTAGACTTTGGTTAATTCTTCTTCTTGCCAGGAAATTAGAGTGACATATGCCCGTCCAAATGCCTATCAGCTACTCTCTCATTGGTTCTCCCTCTTCCCTTTTATCCTCTGCCAAATTGGCAACCTGTGCGAACCAGGAGGATAAAGGGGCTGTCTCTCCAAGTTGGGAGATTGATAGTAAAGCAGTTGGAAAGTAAAACCGGAGCACCAGGAGAGGGACTATTAGTTGAGTTTTAGAAACCTTTCGTATTTACAGTGTGTCCATTCTCTAGCTTTCCCGTACATGTTATAGCTGTAGTAATACTGACTTCAACCTGGAGAGTTGGGAGAAATGGAATGGGTGCCACACATTATTGCTTTAAAGGGTGTGCATTTGCTCAACCAATCTCAACAATCCTCTCAGTCCCAAGTGTCCAGCCTTATGCCATATCCAGCTGTCATTGTAGATAGGGTCATTCCAGGTTTCATTAGAGTCCCTAAAGGAATTGTAAAGAATTTCCATGTTTTTTGTTTTTTTTTTGAAATTCCTTTTTATAGTGGGTTTGAGCTGATTCTCACTGCAATGATTATGCCAGTCTACACACAGTTGATTCCCTTACAGAGACATATCAATACATAGGTTTTAATATTCTTACTAGTCATATATATTCCTCTTTGGGAAATATCGAGTTTTGAGTTCCTTTCACTGAGGAAGGTGTAGGTCTTGTATATTCCATAGTTGGTTTTTGAAATGGTACGTGTGGTTATATCAAACGCTGGTTTTCTGCAGCACCCCACCTCATATTCCCCCTTAAGCAGGCATAAGAGTGTTTTCTAAATGTGAGTCTCTGTTCGCTTTCCTAACTCTGTTCATGTGTAGCCATGTTTAGAGGACCTTCATAAGTGATATCTTATGATAAGTTTCTTTATCTGTGTGACTTATTTCAGTTAGAATCATCGTACCTGAATCCACTCATTTTGCTGCTACTGGTCTTATGACATTGATTTCATGGCTGAGGGATATTCCATCATACGTAACTACCAAAATATTTTAAACCATATTTATATTTCCTGGGATATTTAAGCTGTACCCAAGTTGAGGTTCTTGTAAGCAGTGCAGCCCTAAATTTTGGGGTGGCTCTGTCTTATTGATTTTATGCTTTCCCAAGGTATATTCCCCAGACTGAAAGTACCCTTGGCTCTGTAGCTCTGTTGTTTACTTGTTTTAGGGAACACAATGCACTCCTCCAGAGAGGCAGTTGGCAATTTACATCCCGCCCATCAGCATAATAAGGCTCCCTGTTCTCCAGGGCCTGTCTTGCCTTTTTGGTTTTTACCCATTTTGTGGATGTACCTTTTGACAATTGGGAAGTGATACTTTGTAGTGCAGATTTGCATTGCCAGCATGCTTGCTTGGCCAAAAAGGGCGTATGCGTTTTCTCCTGAATATATTCAGGAGAAAACACATACGCCCTTTTAGGTCAAGTGCATCATTGTCGATGTTGTGCCCCTCTTCCTGTGCCTTAAATGCGACTCCAACGTACCTCTTGAAATCTGTTTCCTGCTATTCTGCCTCGCTTTCAAGTCTGGCTATTTGCCTTCCCTCAACAGATTTTTGGACGATAGTTGTCCTTTATTACTCTGCCTGTTTGTGAATTGTTGTGCACTGAGCTACATTATTTAACTCGTTTTTTTTGTGAGCTGAACGCACGTCCAATATTTTGGTTCAGGACCTATACTGGTTCCCGGTGTGTGGCTGAGGCTTTGGTTATTCCTTCTTCTTCCCGCGAAGTAAGAGTGACATGTGCCCGTACAAATGTCTAACAGCTACTCTCTCACTGGTCTCCCTCTTCCCTTTCATCCTCTGCCAAATTGGCAACCTGTGCGAACCAGGAGGTTAAAGGTGCTGTCTCTCCAAGTTGGGAGATTGATAGTAAAGCAGTTGGAAAGTCAAATGGGAGCACCAGGAGACGGACTATTCGTTGAGTTTTAGAAACCTTTCGTATTCACACTGTGTCCATTCTCTAGGGTTCCCGTACATATTATAGCTGTAGTAATATGCCCTTAAACCTGGCCTGTTCGGACCGATGGAATGGGTGCCACACATTATTGCTTTAAAGGGTCTACATTTGCTCACCCAATCTCACCAATCCTCTCAGTCCCAAGTGTCCAGCCTTATGCCACATCCAGCTGTCGTTTTAGATAGGGTCATTCCAGGTTTCATCAGCAACCCTGAAGGTATTGTGTAAGAATTGTTCTGTTTTTATGTTTTGTTTAGAATTTCCTTTTTATATTGGGTTTGAACTGATTCTCCCTGCCATGTTTATGTCATACTAGACACACTTAGTTACCTTACGGAGACATATCAATACATAGGTTTTAAAATTCTTACTAGTCAGATATATTTCTCTGCGGGGAATAAGGATGTTGAGTTCCGTTCACTGAGGAAGGAGTAGGGCTTGTCTCTTTTGTTTTTGGATTATGGAACGGTACCTTTGCTAATATCAATCTTTTGTTTTGTGCATCTCCCCACCTGTCTTTCCCATTAAGCAAGCGTTCGAGTGTTTTCTAAATCTGAGACTCTGTTCTCTTCCCTAAATCAGTTCATATGTAGCCATGTTTACATTCCCTTCATAAGTGATATCTTATGTCAGAATGCACCATGGCCCTTGTCATAATAATGCTTCATGACCCCTGTCATCACAATGATCCATGCCCTGGTTATCAAAATGCTCCATGTCCCTTGTCATCGAAATTCTCCACGTACTTTTCATCACAGTGCTACATGACACTTCTCATCAAAATGTTACATGCTCTTGTCATCACAATTCTCCATTCTCTTGACATTGCAATGCTCCATGCCCTTGTCATCACAATGCTCCATGCCTTTGTCATCACATTGCTCCATGACCCCTGTCATCACATTGCTCCCTGACAACTGTCACCACAAAGCTTCATGCCCCTTGTCATTACAGTGCTCCATGATGCTCGACATCACAATTACCCAAGGTCTTCTCATCACAATGCTCCACGGTTTTGCCATCACCATGCTCCATGCCTTGTCATCTCAAATCTCAATGTCCCTTGTCCTCACAATTTTCCACGTCCTTGTCATTACAATGCTCCATGGCACTTCACATCACAATGTTATATGCTCTTGTCATCACAATACTCCATGCAATTGTCATCGTAATGCTCCATGACCCCTGTCATAGGAAGCTCCATGCGCTTTTCATCAAAATGTTTCACGACCAGGGCATTAAAATTCTCAATGGCCCTTGATATCACAATGCTCCATGCCCTTGTCATCACAATGCTCCTTTACTTTGTCACAACAATCCTCCATAACAATTGGCATCACAATGCTCCATGATATTGTCATCAAACTGGAACATGACATATTTCATCACAATGCTCCCTGACACCTTTCTTCACAATAATCCATGACCTTGTCATCACAGTGCTCCATGACCTTGTCATCACAATGTGCCATGCCCATTCTTATCACAATAATCCAAGAAACTTGTCAGACCAATGCTCCATGCCACTTTTCATCACAATACTCCATGAACGCTGTCATCAAAATGCACCATGCCCATCATCATAATGCTTCATGCTATTGTCATCACAATGAAATCAAAAAGCTCCATGACATCTGTCACCACAATGCTGCAAACCCTTGTGATCACAATATCCCATAACACTTGTCATCACAATGCCCCATGACGCTGGTCACCACAGTTATCCATGGGCTTCTCATCACAATGCACCATGACTTTTGTCAAAACAATGTTCAATACCCTTGTCAACACAATGCTCTCTGACTATTGACCTCAGTATGCACCGTGCACTCTTTCATGGCAAGTCTCCATGCCTATTTCATCACAATGATCCATGCCCTTTCCATCAAAATGTTCCAAGACACCTGTGATCACAATGCCCCTTGCACTTGTCATCACAAAGCTCCATGACGAATGTCATCAGAATGCTCCATGGCCTTCTCATCATAATGTTCCATGCCCTTGTCATCACAATGCTCCAAGAGCCCTGTAATCAAAATGATCCCTGCGCCTTTTCATCAGAATGCTCCATGAGACTTGTCATCACAAGGTTCCATGGTCTTCAGATCACAGTGCTCCAGGACCTTGTCATCACCATGCTCCATTCCCTTGTCATCACAATGCTCCATGACCCCTGTCATCACAATAATCCATGAATATTTTCAGCCCAATGCTCTACGAAATTCTCATCACAATGCTCCATAGCCCATATCACCACAATGCTCCATGACCACTGTCATCAAAACACTCCATGACACCTGACAACACAATGATCCGGGACACTTGTCATCACAATGCTACATTCCCTTGTCATCACAATGCTCCATGACCCCTGTCATCACAACACTCCATGAATATTTTCAGCCCAGTGCTCCATGACCGTTGTCATCACAATGATCCATGCCCTTTTCATCCCAATGCTCCATGACTCCTGTATTCACAATGCTCAGTAACGCTTGTCATCACAGTGCTCCATGACACCTGTCATCACAATGCTCCATGCCTTTGTCAGCAAAATGCTACATGACCTTGTCATTAAAATACTCTATGCACATGTCATCACAATACTCCATTTCCATTGTCATCACAATCCTCCATGAAACTTGGGAGCACAATGCTTCCTGCCATTGTCATCACAATGCTCCATGCTCCTTGAAATCAAAATGATCCATGAGCTCTGTCATCACAATGCTCCAAAACCTAGTGATCACAATGTTCCATAACACTTGTCATCCCAAGACTCCATGATTTTGTCATCACAATTCTCCAGGAATTTTTCATCACAATGCTTCACGATCTTGTCATGAAAATTTTCAGTGCCCCTTATCATCATAATGCTCCAAGCCGTAACCATCACAATGCTCCATTTTATTTGTCATCACAATCCTCCATTGCATTTGGCATCACAGTGCTCCATGCCATTGTCATCGCAGTGGACTATGACGTATGTCATCACAATGCTCCCTGACACCTGTCTTCACAATACTCCATGACCTTCTCATCACAATGCTCCATGCCCTTGTCATCACAATGCACCATGCCCACTATCATCACAATAATCTATGAAACTTGTCAGACCAATGCTCCATTCCCCTGTCAACACAATGCTCCATGCCCTTGTCATCACAATGTTCAATGACCCCTGTCATCACAATGCTCCGTGACTCCAGTCATCTCAATGCTTCATATCGTTTGTCATCAAAATGGTCCATGCCCACGTCATCACAAGGCTCTGTGACCTTTGTAACCACAATGCTCCATGAACTTTTCATCACAATTCTCTGAGACCCTTGTCATCACAATGCTCCATGTCTTTGTCAGAACAATGCTCCATGACCATTGTCATCACAATGTGCCACGCACATTTCCTCACAACGTTTCACAACTTGTCATTGCAATGCTCCATAAATCTTGTAATCACAATGGTCCATGCTCTTCTCATCAAAATGCTCTCGCACAAGAGATATCACAATGTTCCATCACTAGTCATCACAATACGCCCTCACCCCTGTAATCACCATGTTCCATGACCCTGTCATCACAATGCTACATCCCTTTATCATCACAATGTACCATGACCCCTGACATCACAATGTTCCATAACGCCTGTCATCAAAATATTCCATTACACTTTTTATCAAATTGCTGCATGACCCGTTCTTCAAAATGATCCCTGCCCTTCTCAACACAATGCACCAAGCCCTTGTCATCAAAATGCTCCATGACTTGTCATCACAAAGCTCCATGACCCTTGTCATCACAATGCTCGATGGCCTTCTCATCACAATGTTCCATGCCCTTTTCATTACACTCCTGCATGACACATGTATCACAGTGTTCCGTGCACTTGTCATCACAATGCTCCATGCCCAGTCTCCTCACAATAATCCATGAAACATTTCAGACCAATATTCCATACCCTTCTCATCACAATGCTCCATTACCCCTGTCATAACAATGCACCATTACCACCGCCATCACAATGTTCCACGGCCTAGTCATCACAAGGTTCCATGACACTTCTCATCACAATGCTCAACACCCCTGAAATCACAATGCTCCATTCCCTTGTCATCACATAGCTATGTGATCATGACGCATGTCATCAGAGTGTTCCATGACTTTCTCATGACAATGCTCCATGCCCTTGTCATCACAATGCTCCAAGACCCTTGTAATCACAATACTCCTTGCTGCTTTTCATCTCAATGCTCCATAAAACCTGTCATCACAATGAACCATGCCCATCATCATAATGCTTCAGGCTATTTTCATCACAGTGAAATCAATATTCTGCATGACCTCTGTCATCATAATGCTCCAAACCCTTGTGATCACAATGTTGCATAACACTTATCATCACAACACCCCATGACGCTCATCATCACAATTATCCATGGTCTTCTTATCACAATGCTCCATGATCTTTGTCATCACAATGCTCAATACACTTGTCATCACAATGCTCCCTGACACTTGTCATCAGTATGCTCCTTGAACCCTATCATGACAGGGCTCCATGCCGTTTTCATCAAAATGATCCATGTCCTTTTAATCACAATGCTCCAAGACACATGTAATCACAATGCTCCATGCCCTTGTCATCACAAAACTCCATGACGCATGTCATCAGAATGCTCCATGGCCTTCTCATCACAATGCTCCATGCCCTAGTCATCACAGTGCTCCAAGACTCCTGTAATCACAATGTTCCATGACAATTTTCATCAGAATGCTCCATGAGACTTGTCATCACAAGTCTCCATGGACTTCTCATCACAATGCTCCAGGGCCTTGTCATCACCATGCTCCATTCCCTTGTCATCACAATGCTCCATGACCCGTGTCATCAAAATAATCTAAGAATATTTTCAGCCCAATGCTCCATGACACTTGTCATCACAATGATCCATGCCCTTGACATCCCAATGCTCCATGACCCCTGTATTCACAATGCTACGTGACGCTTTTCATCACAGTGCTCCATGACACCTGTCATCACAATGCTCCATGCCTTTGTCAGCAAAATGCTACATGACCTTGTCATTACAATGTTCTGTGCGCTTGTCATCACAATACTCCATTACCATTGTCATCACAACCCTCCATGAACTTTGGGATCACATTGCTTCATGCCCTTGCCATCACAATGCTCCATGCTCCTTGAAATCAAAATGATCCATGACCTCTGTCATCACATTGCTCCAAACCCTTGTGATTACAATGTTCCATAGCCCTTGTCATCACAACGATCCATGATGCCTGTCATCACAATACTCCATGCCCTTTTCATCACAATGCTCCATGACATTTGTCATCACAATTCTCAATACACTTGTCACCACAATGCTCCCTGACACTTGTCGTCAGAATGCTCCTTGAACCCTGTCACGAAAAGGCTCCATACCTTTTTCATCACAATGCCCCATGCCGTTTTTTTCACAATGCTCCATGCCATTGTCATCAAAATACTCCACAAGCTTGTCATAAGAATGCTCCATGACCCTTATCATCACAATTCTCCATGCACTTGTCAGCACAATGCTCCCTGACACTTGTCATCATAATGTTGCAAGCCATTGTCATCACAATGATCCATGACATTTGGCATCACAATGCTCCCTGACACATGTCTTCACAAAACTGCAACACCTTGTCATCACAATGCTCCATGCACTTGTTATCACACTGTTCCATGACCCCTATCATCACAATGCTCCGTGACTCCAGTCATCACAATGCTTCATGACCTTTTTCATCACAATGGTCCATGCGCTCATCATCAACAGTCTCTGTGACTTTTTAACCCCAATGCTCCATTAACTTTTCATCACAATGCTCTTGGACTCTTGTCATCACAATGCTCTATGCCTTTCTCAGCACAATGCACCTTGACGCATGTCATCACAATGCTCAATGGCATTCTCCTCACAACGCTCTTTGCCCTTGTCATCACAGTGCTCCAAGACCCCTATAATCACAATTCTCCATGCCCCTATTCATCAGAATGCTCCATGATACTTGTCACCACAGGTCTCCATGGTCATGTCATAACAATGATCCAGGACCTTATCATCACAGTGCTCCATGACTCCAGTCATCACAATGCTTCATAATATTTGTCATCACAGTGGTCCATGCCCGCGTCATCACAAGGCTCTGTTACATTTGTAACCACAATGCTCCCTGAACTTTTCATCACAATGCTCCGTGACACTTGTCATCACAATGCTCCATGCCTGTGTCAGAAATATGCTCCATGACAATTGTCATCACAATGTGCCACGTGCTTTTCATCACAACGGTCCACAAATTTGTCATCACAATGCTCCATAAAACTTGTAAGCACAATGCTGCATGCCCTTCAAATCACAATGCTCCATTACCCCTGTCATAACAATGCTCCATGACCCCTGTCATCACAGTGTTCCACGGCCTTGTCATAACAACGCTCCATGACACGTTTCATCACAATGCTCCAAGACCCCATTAATCACAATGCTCCATGCTGCTGTCATCACAAAGCTTGATGACATATGTCATCAGAAGTTTCCATGGCCTTCTCATCAAAATGCTCCATGCCCTTGTCATCACAATGCTCCAAGACCCCTGTAAACACAAAGCTCCATGCCCCTTTTCATCTCAATGCTCCATGACCCATGTGATCACAATACTCCATGAACATTTTCAGCCCAATGTTCCATGACTTTCTCATCACAATGCTCCATGACCAATATCATCACAATGCTCCATGACCAATGTCATCACAACACTCCATGACACCTGACAACACAATGATCCGGGACTCTTGTCATCACAATGCTCTATTCCCTAGTCATCACAATGCTCCATGACCCCTGTCATCACAGTACTCCATGAACATTTTCAGCCCAATGCTCCATGACGCGTGTCATCACAATGATCCATGCCCTTGTCATCTCAATGCTCCATGACCCCTGTATTCACAATGCTCCGTGACGCTTGTCATCACAGTGCTCCATGACACCTGTCATCACAATGCTCCATGCCTTTGTCAGCAAAATGCTACATGACCTTGTCATTACAATGCTGTAGGCACTTGTCATCACAGTACTCCATTAACATTGTCATCACAATCCTCCATGAACCTTGGGATCACATTGCTTCATGCTCTTATCATCACAATGCTCCATGCTCCTTGAAATCAAAATGATCCATGACCTCTCTCATCACAATGCTCCAAACCCTTGTGATCACAATGTTCCATAACACTTGTCATCACAACACTCCATGATGCCTGTCATCACAATACACCATGCCCTTTTCATCACAATGCTCCATGACCTTTGTCATCACAATTCTCAATACACTTGTTAAAACAATGCTCCCTGACACTTGTCGTCAGAACGCTCCTTGAACCCTGTCACGAAAAGGCTCCATGCCTTTTTCATAACAAAGCCCCATGCCATTTTCATCACAATGCTCCATGCCATTGTCATCAAAATACTCCACAAGCTCGTCATCAGAATGCTCCATGACCCTTGTCATCACAATTCTCCATGCACTGGTCAGCACAATGCTCCCTGACCCTTGTCATCACAATGCTCCAAGCCATTGTCTTCACAGTGCTCCATTACCTTTGTCATCAGAATCCTCCATGACACTTGGCATCACAATGCTCCATGCCATTGTCATCACAATGGGCCATTACATATGTCATCACAATGCTCCCTGACACCTCTCTTCATAATATTGCATGACCTGGTCTTCACAATGCTCCATGCCCTTGTCATCACAATGCACCATTCCAACTCTCATCACAATAATCTATGAAACTTATTAGAACAATGCTCCATGCCCTTGTCATCACAATGCTCCATGCCCTTGTTATCACAAACTTCCAAGACCCCTGTGATCAGAATGCTCCATGCCCCTTTTCATCAGTATGATCCATGAGATTTGTCATCACAAGGCTCCATGGATTTCTCATCACAATGCTCCAGGACATTGTCATCACAATGATTCACGACATTGTCAGGAAAATTCTCAATGGCCCTTGTCATCATAATATTCCAAGCCCTAGTCTTCACAATGCTCCATTATATTTGCCATCACAATCCTCTATTACATTAGGCATCACAATGCTCCATGTCATTGTCATCGCAATGGACCATGACAAATGTCATCACAATGCTCCCGGACACATGTCTTCACAATACTCCATGACCTTGTCTTCATAATGCTCAATGCCCTTGTCATCACAATGCACCATGCCCACTGTCATCACAATAATCTATGAAACATGTCAGACCAATGCTCCATGCCCCTTTTCATTAGAATGCTCCATGAGACTTGTCATCTCAAGTCTCCATGGTCATCTCATCACAGTGCTCCAGGAACTTGTCATCACCATGCTCCATTTCTTTGTCATCACAATGCTCCATGACGCCTGTCATCACAATACTCCATGAATATTTTCAGCCCAATGCTCCATGACTTTCTCATCACAATGCTCCCGGACCAATATCATCAAAATGCTCAATGACTACTGTCATTACAATACTCCATGACACCTGACAACACAATGATCCGGGACACTTGTCATCACAATGCTCAAGCAACCCTGTAATCACAATGATCCATGACCCCTGTCATCACAATACTCCATGCACATTTTCTGCACAATGCTCCATGAAACTTGTCATCAAAATGATCCGTGCCCTTGTCATCCTAATGCTCCATGACCCCTGTATTCACAATGCTCCTTGACACTTGTCATCACAATGCGCCATGACACCTGTCATCACAATGCTCCATGCCTTTGTCAGCAAAATGCTACATGACCTTGTCATTTCAATGCTCTATGTGCTTGTCATCACAATACTCCATTACCATTGTCATCACAATCCTCCATGAACCTTGGGATCACATTGCTTCATTCCCTTGTCATCAAAATGCTCCATGCTCCTTGAAATCAAAATGATCCATGACCTTTTTCATCCAATGCTCCAAACCCTTGTGATCACAATGTTCCATAACACTTGTCATCACAACGCACCATGATGCCTGTCATCACAATACTCCATGCCCTTTTCATCACAATGCTCCATGACCTTTGTCATCACAATTCTCAATATACATGTCATCACAATGCTCCCTGACACGTGTCGTCAGAATGCTCCTTGAACCCTGTCACGAAAAGGCTCCATGCATTTTTCATCACAAAGCCCCATGCCATTTTCATCACAATGCTCCATGCAATTGTCATCAAAATACTCCACAAGCTCGTCATCAGAATGCTCAATGACCCTTGTCATCACAATTCTCCATGCACTTGTCAGTACAATGCTCCCTGACCCTTGTCATCACAATGCTCCAAGCCATTGTCTTCACAGTGCTCCATTACATTTGTCATCAGAATCCTCCATAACACTTGGCATCACAATGCTCCATGCCATTGTCATCACAATGGGCCATTATATATGTCATCACAATGCTCCCTGACAACTCTCTTCACAATAATGCATGACCTGGTCATCACAATGCTCCATTCCCTTGTCATCACAATGCGCCATTCCAACTGTCATCACAATAATCCATGAAACTTATTAGACCAATGCTCCATGCCCTTGTCATCACAATGCTCCATGCCCTTGTTATCACAATCTTCCAAGACCCCTGTGATCAGAATGCTCCATGCCCCTTTTCATCAGTATGATCCATGAGATTTGTCATCACAAGTCTCCATGGTTTTCTCATCACAGTGCTCCAGGACTTTGTCATCAAAATGCTTCACGAAATTTTCAGGAAAATTCTCAATGGCCCTTGTCATCATAATATTCCAAGCCCTAGTCTTCAAAATGCTCCATTATATTTGCCATCACAATCCTCTATTACATTAGGCATCAGAATGCTCCATGCCATTGTGATCGCAATGGACCATGACAAATGTCATCACAATGCTCCCGGACACATGTCTTCACAATACTCCATGACCTTGTCTTCATGATGCTCAATGCCCTTGTCATCACAATGCACCATGCCCACTGTCATCACAATAATCTATGAAACATATCAGACCAATGCTCCATGCCCCTTTTCATTAGAATGCTCCATGAGACTTGTCATCTCAAGTCTCCATGGTCATCTCATCACAGTGCTCCAGGAACTTGTCATCACCATGCTCCATTTCTTTGTCATCACAATGCTCCATGACGCCTGTCATCACAATACTCCATGAATATTTTCAGCCCAATGCTCCATGACTTTCTCATCACAATGCTCCATGCAATTGTCATCAAAATACTCCACAAGCTCGTCATCAGAATGCTCAATGACCCTTGTCATCACAATTCTCCATGCACTTGTCAGCACAATGCTCCCTGACCCTTGTCATCACAATGCTCCAAGCCATTGTCTTCACAATGCTCCATTACATTTGTCATCAGAATCCTCCATAACACTTGGCATCACAATGCTCCATGCCATTGTCATCACAATGGGCCATTACATATGTCATCACAATGCTCCCTGACAACTCTCTTCACAATACTGCATGACCTGGTCATCACAATGCTCCAT
>NW_028294617.1:0-78000 GCF_964341445.2 Mesoplodon mirus
CCTAGTTTATAAATACCTAGTCTCACTTCCTCAGTATCTTCCATTCATTTTCCCACCTCATTGGTATTGTTAAGCTTTTCCTCTTTAGCGATTGTATTTTGGCCCCCTCCCATTAAAAAGCTGCCCCCCTCCCATTAAAAATTACTCTTGCTTGATGCCAAGTAATTCTCTAGTTACCTTTTCTCTCTTCCTAATTTCACAGTGCAGTTTATCAAAACTTGTATTTATTCTCATTGTCTGTAGTTTCTTATCTTTATGTACCTCGTGACTCACACAATTTTGCTCTTTTCTTCTTACTTATCTGCACTGGAATTGCATTCACCAACATTTAGTTTGTGATTAAATTGAGTGAATATTGTTTGGTCATTCTGTCACCTTTCAGCAATATTTGATTTTGTTGATCAAACTTGTCATCTCAGAAAAATCTTTCACCTTAACAAACAGTAGCATCTTAACCTGCTACTTCTTCCTCCTGCCTCTGGACATCCTTATCTCTTTCATTGGGCACTCACTCTGCCCTCTGCCAAGAGATGTGTATTTCTCAGAAGCTCTCTTCTGCCCTTGATAGATGGTCTCATCTACTCTTGTGATTCCAGCCACCATATATATCACAGATCTTGACCTAAAACTTACATCTCTCTCTCCTGAATCTCTTACAAACTTAACTAATTGCCAACTGAACAACTCTGCCCAAATATAACATGGACACTTAAAATTAATTATGTGATGTTACTGAACGATTAATTTTACCTTCAATACTTATTTCCACTATTCATCTTTGTACGTCATTTATACCACCACTATTTGTACACTTGTCCATGTTGGATACTGGGAGAACACTGAAGACTCTGGACTCTGACAACCCTCAGAATGGGAGAAAATTGTTGCAAACGAAGCAACTGACAAGGGATTCATCTCCAAAAAATATAAACATAAATAAATTTGTAAAATATATAAGCAACTCAAGCAGATCAATATGAAAAAAAAAACAAATACCGTATAATATCACTTATATGTGGAACCTAGAATTATGGTACAGATGAACTTATTCGCAAAGCAGAAATAGAGACCCAGATGTAGAGAAGAAACACATGGATACCAAGGTGGGGGGAAGGGGGGCTATCAATTTGGAGATTTGGATTGACATATATACACCAGTATGTATAAAATAGATAACTAATGATAAACTATGGTACAGCACAGGGAACGCTACTCAATGCTCTCTGGTGACCTAAATGGTTAGAAATATTAAAAAGAGGAAATATATGTATAGGTATAACTGATTCACTTTGCTGTACAGCAGAAACTACCATAACATTGTAAAGTAACTATACTCTAATAAAAATTAATTTAAAGGAATAATAAAACTCTGGACTCTGTATAATCATCCCTCACCTTCACAATTAATTCAGTAACCAAGTACTCTCTAACCTAAATTCCTACTATCTCTCAATATTGTCTACTTGTATTCAAGCCTCTTGCCACTACTTGGTTCTGAGCTACATTTTCTCTTATTTATGGATCATAAACAGTCTCTTAACTTTTAACAGAATAAATCTTTTAACAGAATAAATATTCATTGAGTACCTACAACACTGGTAAATAAGGACATTGTTCACATGCAGTTTACAATGTAGTAGGGGCAATGAACTATAAAATAGAACTATACCTCTCATAGGTAACTGGACAGCCAAGTTTTATAAGAACACGTAGAAAGGGAATTTAATCTCTAATGGAAGTCATGAAAAGCCAGAGATTCAATGTTTATTTGGAAACTTGTATGATGAGAGTGCATTAACCAAGGATTGAATGAGTAAAGTATGATACAAATTGATGACATTACCTGGAGAAAGTTCAGCAGTAAGAGAAGTCTAACCCTGAAGTCTACTGAGTATTGCTGAAAACTTATGGAAGAAGGAGATGCTAAGTAAGGATAGAGAAAGCAGATGAGGGTGGACTAGTAGGCAAGAGCACAGTGCTTGAAGCCTTTTCCCCAAAATTAAAGAGAAGCTATCAAAGAGCTCTAAGCCATTGAGTGAAATTTAGGTTGCAATGCAGAGAATAAACAAGACAGAAATAATACTGGAGTCAGGGAAAAAGTGAACTGGGATGTTACATCCGAGTACGAAATGTAAAAGATATGACAATGGACATAGAGAAGAATGGACATATATGTGTGTGTGTGTGTGTGTGTGTGTGTGTATACATATATACACACATATGTGGGTATATATATATGTGTGTGTGTATATATATATATATATATATATATATATATATATATATATATACACACACACACATACATATATATATATATAGTATAATTATGACAACTCCTAGGGATTGTTCCAGAGTTTAAGGGAGGGGAGAAGAGTAAAGAATGACTCTCAGTTTCTTGCTTGGTTAATTGGGTTAAAACAGTTTGCAATAAAAAAGATTTAGCTTAAGTCATTTAATCATTTTAAGTGCATTCTGAATCCTATACAAATAAGTTTGAGAAATTTAAGAAAATTGTGTTTCCTTAAGTTTTGCATATCTTTTGTTATTCCATGTAAATTCCCTTCTTTTTCATATGATTAAAGAAAAGTTACGAAAAAGAGAGAAATGAGAGAAAATAAGATCTTATGAAAAATTATGAATGATCTTTATCTGTTTTTGTGCTTACTGTAATTTCTTATTGTTTATCTCTCTATATACATATTCTGAGATATCTTCTCAGACCTGCTGAATCAATCTGTGAGGAGTAAGTTTAACTAATCACTCAGATGAACCTAAAATTGGTTCATCTACAGGAATAACCAACATAAGAGAGTAGTCATGGTAGTCTCAAAATTAGAGAAGACTTCCCAATTATTCCCATTATGTCCAAGAGAGAACATAAGCAGGTACTTCAAGTATCCGAACTTCGTATGATTAGATTCTGCAAAAGCATTTTAAATAGGAAAAATACATAGAAGAAAGGTTAAGACAAAACTTCCCCAGGATAAAATGGATCCCATATTTTCACCAGATGCCTTTACTTAGGAAAAAGAAATGTTAAAGAATTGTAACAGTATCCAACCTGGAAAACAAAATACAGAAATTTTCACCACTAAGCCTGAGCTCTGTACAACTCTGATTTAGTGTTTTTTCAAGCCTTACACAGCAGTCTCTATTTTTAAAATATTTATAAGTAACCCATTTTGTAGGAAAACACCTAACTTTCATCATAAGAATTATGACACTTTATACTTTTATTCCAGCCTAACTTTTATACTCTATTTTCTACCATTTGGCAACTTATACCCTATGCTCTAGTCAAAACAATCTCCTTTACAATCACTTAAACATATTGTGTTGGTTCTCAAGTCCAGGATGTTCCTTCTGCCTGGTATGCCCCTGACCTTCTCTCCACGTGGAACATTCCTACTGACATTCAAAACCTAATTCCAAACCCCCTCATTGTTGGCATTCTCTTTAATATCCCCTAGCAGGGTTAGTGACTCCAAGTTCTGTTTTACAAAGTTACATTTTTATGATCTATTTATTTAATAGCCTCTCCCTATTTGATTGTAATGAGTTGTTTATGCATCTCTCACACTCTCTTTTGAGTTCCTCTGGCCTTTATTTTTTCTTTTATCTCTTACCCATAAGCACAGTGCTTGCCCCATAGTACGTGCTCAACGTGTTGGCTGAGTGAAAAAAGACACCTTGTAGCTCTAATCATTTGTGAAATGTCATTTAAAATGACATCAGATTACCCTTTGTTTCCTAACTTAATTTCTAGTACTATAGAATGTACACTCAGAACACTGTCAGTGGCCTACAGAAACAGTGTTCTCACTGGACTTCATGCATATAGTCAACCCCCTTATAACTTTCTCTGGCATACAACAGCCAGACATGTTATTAAAAAAAAAAGATGTACCAACCCCTCACGTATTGGAAAACTTCCAGAAGCTCTCCATTCCTTATTGTATCTTTTCTACTTGATTTTTCAAATACCTCTGTCTTACTTCATCTATTCAGAACTGGCTTTTCTACCTTTCGCTTTCATTTTCAATTTCATTCATATCATTATCTTCACTTACCCATAGAACCTAAGCATATTTCAGTTTCTTATGCAAGTTTCCTCACTAGAGGTCAAAGGGGCAAGGACTATTGTGATAAAATATTAAATAAATAGACGATAGGACTTTGTTCTATTGGTCTGGGAAAATTACTACCTGAAACAAAAGAATTCTGGAAACTGAAGGCGGCAGACCAGTCAGCTTTGTTTACTTCAGACTCAAATCAATGTCTTGTCTTTACCTGAGCTCTGGTTACATTTAGAAAAAAGTACTGTAAATACAGTGAATGAGCAAGGCCACTATCTGAGACGTGTCTGGGTCCTTAGTATAGTAACTGGGGGAATGGTAAGCATTGGTCAATGTTTGCTGATTGATGACTCAATAGATCTGGTTAAGCCTCACCATCAGAATTCCAGATTTTTTAACAAGCTTCTCAGTCTTTTCAACCCAAAGAAAAAACTAAAGAAAACCAGATGACAAGAATTTCAAATTGTAAAATATCCCGATTGTCAAATTTAAATAGGGATATCCTGTGCAATGGAGAGGCTGGCTGGTGCCAATTTCACATTTTGTTCTCTAGTGTCTGGACGAAGCCTGCTCTGGCAGTGAGCTGACAGGTCGAGAGCACTCCAACTTCCACAGACACCCGAGAACTTTCTATTTTTCATGGTCTTCCTACCTTACCTAAGGGAAGGACTATATTCACAGTGAAAAGAGTTATGATTCATCACCAGTAGAGAGATTCTTCCACTTTCTGGGTGCCCACGTTAAAAGTCTGGTATAGTCAACACTCCCTCTAACATAGATCATGTATTGAAATGAGAAAACTATCACCTAATATGGCCAGAGAGGTGAAGGGACTTGGCCCAGCTGAGCCCAGGAGACACCTCTAATTCAAAACCTCAACCATTAACGTAGTGATTGTGATCAAGGAGACTTACAGCACATAAGAGATTCAAAAAGCATATTAATCCACCTCTGGCAACACTGCCAGTTTAAAAGAATGATTAACCTTCTCTCCCACTTGATTCAACCTGGCTATGTATTATACCACTCTAAATGCTAGCAGACTCTATGCTTATGGCTTCCATTAGGTAGCACTTAGTATACATGAAAACTTTCTTCAAGAAGCAATTACTTTTGAAACCATAAACATTTCAGTTGGGAAAAGTGAAAAAGAAAGGAGGTGCAAGTAAAGGGAACTAGGAAAAAATAAGAAAATACCCTCAAATATAAACATGTTGATTCAAAAAATTATTTAATGGGGATTTAAATGATACGAGGTGAGCATTTATTCTGTTTCTGCTTTAAATAAAGCATTCTGTTCTATTTGTTAGGTGTTGTACTTGTTTAGGATCTAATGTCTGTTAAAAACCTCTCGAAAGAGATGTATTCATTCTGGTATCCTAAGCACCTATCTGGATGAAAAGCACAAGCAATGGGAAGTCATGGGGCATAACGGACCTTGCAAAGGCTCTGAAATCCATCTCTTACTTATGGTCTTTGAGACTCAGCCTCCTCCTCTATGTAGTGTTCATAAAACTTAGTGGAGATAGAACACTAGGGACACAGAAGGTCAAAGGAGGTAGTTACTACGACTTTCCAAATATCTTCCTTTAGGAAAACAAATATATTTTATTTGCAATGAGGCTTTCTTGTGAATTTTATTCTTCTAAAGAAGAATATTTTTAGTGAACAATTGATTCGTTTGCCTCCCTGTGCTACTTTATTGACAATACTCAGGTAGGGGTGGTTTTCTCTCAAGTAGTTACCTCCATGTGATTTGTATATCAGACCTTCCTAAAAGCATGTTTTCCTGCTCCTTCGTTCCACCCCATCCCAGCTCTACTTAAAATATTGTGATCCTCTATTAAAATGCACAGAACCCTGGGAAAATAAGGAGAAGCAAAATGTTTGTCACTGCCAGCTCTGGTATGCATATATCAGAGGCCAAATTATAACTGATGAAGACAGAAATGGGACCCATATCTGTCTGACTTCAGAAACCAGAAGTGTAGCTACTACAAGCTGATGAATTGGAACTCAGATCAAGGCCTAGAGTGGAGAGGAGTCTTCTGATCAGAAGGGGAAAGTAAACAAAGGGCAGCGTTTAATTATTTAATAATAAGTAAGAGAATGACTAGGGTGTTTTTACAGAACAGGATATAATATTGAAATAAAATCCCCCAAAGTGGCACAGAAACATAATGCAATCCTCTTAAGCTACAACCCTTCCTAAACCAAACCATACCATTCTCTTCACACATCCTGGAAAGTCAAAAGAAAGGGGATACTGATTTGCATCACACTGGCATTAGAAGCAGATCTAGTTTTAATGAAGTTTTACTTCATGGACTGAAGTTTCCCCCAAAAAAGGGTAAGCTTTTTTCTCAAGAAACATCACTGTGTAATAATCAAGGAGCCAGGAATGGTGGTATTAATTGTTCTAAGTACAGGGATTTGTTTTGCAGAAAGAAGTACCAATCAGAAAGAGAACTGACCAATAATTACTTAACAAAACTGCTTCAGAAGTAGATTTCTAAATCTACTTTTAGATTGATAGTTAGAAAAATCTTACTAAGTTTATTCATTTAGAGGAAATCTGGGCAAGCCTCTGAAACCAAGAGGTATTGTATCAAAAGAGATAAGGTCACTAGACACTTATGTAAGAGCTACTTCTTCCTCAAATGGCCACCATATAGTCATTTCTGACTATTACATTACCAAGAAATAACAATGCACCTTTAGGAAACTAGTATGAAAGAAAAACATAATAAAATTTTTTGCAGGTGACTCTTTGATCTCATAGGTGTGTGTTAATTTTCCAAAGTTGGGACTGGATCCTGCCTTTACAAAATGCTCCTTGAAATATCACATTGAAAATCTTCTCTTTTACTCCTTATTGTAAACATTGTATATGTTTTTAAGAAGACCAATAAAAAATATGGACTATGGGGCTTCCCTGGTGGCGCAGTGGTTGAGAGTCCGCCTGCTGATGCAGGGGATATGGGTTCGTGCCCCGGTCCGGGAAGATCCCACATGCCACGGAGCAGCTGGGCCCGTGAGCCAGGGCCGCTGAGACTGCGTGTGCAGAGCCTGTGCTCCACAACGGGAGAGGCCACAGTAGTGAGAGGCCCGTGTACCGCAAAAAAAAAAAAAAAAGTATATATATGTATATATATATATATATATATAGAGAGAGAGAGAGAGAGAGAGAGAGAGAGGGAGAGGGAGAGGGAGAGGGAGAGGGAGAGGGAGAGGGAGAGGGAGAGAGAGAGAGAGAGAGAGAGGGAGGAGAGAGAGAGAGACTATGAAATTATTTTTCCAGTAGTGAAATTGTGGAGAATACATCTTGCATTTCTACTGTATTCCCGCAGAAAGAGGAAGTTCTTTTCCACAAAGACTCTCATCAATGTTAACTCTGGGAGAGAAGTATTTGTAGTTGTCTCATGCTTTGTGGTGAGAGACTCGCACTTTTTCCCCTGTCTCTATTGTGGGAAACAGGGCACACTTTGGGCTGAGAATTCATACTGTGGTCGGAAAAGAAAGAAACAAAAAATACCCTCATTAACACTGCTCTTTAACAAGTTCAGCAAATGGGCTTCAGGCATTCTAAACAGCAGCAATTAAAAAATAACTTTAGATTTCATACATTTCTTCCAGTAGGATGAAAAGCTGAGGTATGTTAACTTTAATTTTATGGTTTGGGTGAATACCGAGTTCGATTACTCCCTGTCAAAGCAGAAATCGGCCTCTTACAGGGAATAAGTGCTAATTAAGCAAAACAGAGTAAGCATGTCATATGAAGTATATTTGATTCTTTCCTGTGCACTTTGGCTGCACAAGCTCTAACCACAGTTTCCGCAGGGACCATCAGTGCTCCCTAAGAATGCCAATGCAGTGATCTGTCCAGTTAGTGGGGTGCAGAGACCAGTCAGAATGCTGATGCTTTCCACAAAGGAGATGGGGCTAGGGAGGCAAATGCAATCAGGGAGTATTAGCTCTGTCTTGTGTGCCTGCTACAAAACCGTGTCCTCTCAAGACTGCTCTATCCCTTCTTTGCTTTATACGTGTATGTGTAAGTTTGTATATGTAAGCTTTACAAGTCTCTCCTAAGAGAAAACTGAAAATGCCCAGGAAAAAGACAAAACTGCTTCAACAGAGAAAGGTCTCTCTGTTCCAGTTGAAGAGGATATAGAGTTAATAACAGGAAATATCCATCCCCTGAAACTGTATGAAACATGGATGCTTCCACAAGTTACTCAAGGTCTCACTGACCAGGCTATAAGTAATTTCAAATATTATTTCTTATGATTATGGTTGATAAAAAGTCTCAGTGGTATGCTAAAAATCTTTAACACTTGTTGACCTTTTTTCCTGATAACTTTCCTCCTCCCAGGCTCCAGCCAACAGTAGCAGTAACAGATATCCAGATCTTAAGAGGACAGAAGTATAATGGTGCACTGAATATGGAAAGGAAGAACCAGTAATGGTTCCTATACATTCATAACGCGAATCAGCATCAAACTAAGCTTCCCCAAGAAGAAGCTGACAGCAAATAGTTTCTCCTCTTAATGAATTGAGGAAACAACTTTGAAGTTATCCGTAGCCACCGCTTCTGAAGCGACCAGTAGCTTTGCAACTATTAGTTTACTTGTATTAGATTAATTTATATTAGAGTTTATTTAATGCAATTGCTCACAAATTTTAAACCATTTTGTAGAGTAGTGTTCTGTATCTGTTTAAATGAAATGCTTTCCTAAGCTCAAAATCAGTGTTTTTATGTTGTGTAAATTATGAAAATACTGTGGAATATCTGGTAAACTTGATAGGAAACCCCAGATGTCAGCACTTTGCTGGGCAAGATTTAAAGTGGCCCACACCATTAGCCCTCATCAGGAGCAGTAGCAGTGGGCTAAGTCATAAGGGCACGCCCGTCCATTACACTCACCCAGGATACTGTGAGTGAGAAACAAAGGGCAGTCAGACAGGGACCTCTATGCTCAGATTCCACTGCCAAGAAATGGCCTAAGTCAGCTCTTGTTGTTGAAGAAAATAACCCTTTAGGAATCAGACTGAATCCTATTTTAAGTTTTAGAGGAAGAAGGATGCTATTTAAACATTGATGAAATGTGCCTCTCTTTTTTTATCAGCATAGAAATTTATGTGAATTCAAAAGAACATGGTTATATTTAGCATAGTGTAATAATTATCTAAAGCACATATCATCGTTGGCTCTGAAACAGTTCTAAAGATGTCATTCTTTTGAAGTCAAAAAATATGCAGTAAAAATGGACAAGGAGGCAAAAATATGAAAAAAACAAGTTTGCTGAGTATGGGAAGTTGTTACAAGAGGGGCACAACAAGATAATGTAACAGAGTCCAAATTACATAACATGCAGCAAGGAGTTGTCTTGCTTTAACAACTCCTAGAAAATAAACCAGTAATCTCAATGCAAGAATATCACCACTGGGTTATTTAACAGGACAAATTTTCTGAGGGACACAGGTAGTAATTCACTATACTTCCCCTTTCTCTGATATCTTTTCTCACACCAATTTCTTTTCTTTCCTCGAGGATAGATTTTATCCTGTTGAAAACAATTTTAGTTTTATTTGTAAAGTGGAGTAAATAATATCCTGAGTGAAGTAGGCAGCGTTTTAGCTGAAGATGCTCAGGAATCAAACTTTTGAAAAAGGCCAATCAGCTAGCTAGCTAGCAGTTACCATCAGTGGCTTGCAGAAAAAAAAATTACAGATGATATGTTTGCTAAATAGATAAAAAGAATAAGCAGTTTAGAATGGGTGAAAAATCCCAGGATCTATTGTGACCTAGACCAGAGGTCCCTAACCTTTTTGGAACCAGGGACCGGTTTCCTGGAAGCAAATTTTTCCAGGGAGGGGGGTCGGAGTGTGTGAGGTTCAGGCGGTAATGTGAGCCATAGGGAGCAGCAGATGAAGCTTAGTTGGCTTGCTTGCGACTCACCTCCTGCTGTGCAGCCCGGTTCCTAAGAGGCTGTGGACTGGTACCCGTCCAAGGCCAAGGGGTTGGGAACCCCTGACCTACACACTCAAAAGCAGACAGTTGACCTTTGATTAAGCCCATTTTCCTGTGGAGTGAGCCATAAGGGGCTCCAAGACACAGTTTGGTTTCAATGTTTCAGTGTTCACAGCCAGAGGGCAAACTCAGAATGTCTCCTCCTCTTGCAAAAACTGAACCACGGATGAGAAGTCTTTTTTATTTTGAGTAGCCCTTCACGCACAACATCCCTGCATATCTGATGGGCTTGACTGCCCAGAAGGACTGGGCTCTTCGTGCTGGTAGCAGAGTCTCATGCTAATCCCAGATCCTTAGCCATGAGTGTTGCTCCGAATCCACCCTGATAGTAATTAGCCGAGGGAACTCCATCCATCACCCCAGGTACAGGATTATAAGTGTCACTTGACCAACATTGTCCTGAGCTCGTATTCAGGATTTTAGCCAAGAGTTTTAAGTCAAACCCTAACCTGAGTCCCAGATTCATAGCTTCAGCAGTTCCGATCCTACTAATAGCTAACAGCAAGTTTTTGCAGATCTTCAAAGCCTGGCCAGTCCCAACAGCTCCACGATGCACCACATGGGAGCCCATGCACCACAGCAGCTCAACCCCTCCCATCCTAAGTGTGAGGTGGCCAGATCGAGCCATTCCCACACTACCAGAAACAGGGGCATCCGTGAAAACCGCTCCCATTTTCTCAACTTCTTTGGCCAATTCTCTGAAAACCATAGGATCAACAGTACTGGAATCCATTAATAGTGAGTCTTTCTTCACTTTTTTTCGAATTCCATTTGCTCCACAATAAGCTTCTAGTGCATTGATGCATTGTAATAATTCTGTCACCTTTTTTGGCTACATCCCCTGCAGAAGACACTACCGGGTTCATCTGCATCTAGAAGCTCTTTGCATGAATCAGGGAACACATCAACAACAGTGAGTGGCTAGCCACGTTTCATGAGCTCTTTTGCCACTGGACTCCCCACGTTGCCTACTCCAATGAATCCAACTGGAGTCTTGGAAGCTACTGACCTAGAACACAGTGCTGCAAGGCTGGCCACCACTGGCTGCTGCAGACGACTCCCTGTACCGGAGGCTGGAGGTGGCTCCACGGAGACGGAAGGAGGCTGCCACGCTGCCCGCGCCCCTCCTTCCCACGGTGACCTCCTCGACTCCCGGCTCACCCACTGGCTGCTATAGGGTGCGTGATGCGGAAGGCTGGCTCGGCTGTGGCGATTCTTAATACCTCTTTGGTACTAGGTTACACATACAATTTCACCTAGTGAGCGATTTAACAGAAGGAATTTTTTTCTACGGCATTTTTGTGGCACAGCAGATAGAAGCGAGGTCACTATTTCTTTGAAAAACTGAATTAAAAATTTATAGAAAGTCATGATTCATTCTATAAATATGCTGAGTCAAAGAAACGTGAAAATTGATGCGATGGAGGAAGAGCGCTAGACTTCCCTGATGCTCAACTGGCACCTTTCTTCTGGTGTCAGAACATGCTTGTGTAACTCCTTTAATCCCAGTGGATTTTCCAAAAATTCCAGAATCTTCAGATTTTGGTAGCCCCTGTTTACTGCCTTTGCCCCCCCATGCCAAACCCCACCCCACCCCGAACACATTTATTTTTTACCAGTTGTCCTCCGGGGTGTTTTTCTTTATATAGTTATTGCAGCAGTTTGTTAGACTACTGACCCCCAGGGCAAATGCCCCTCCCCCCCGTTTTCTCACCCTGTGTAGTTTTGTTCACCTTGACCTGGGCTTGGTCACGTGACTTGCTTTGGCCCAGTGGCATATCAAGAGCTGAAGCTTGGAGAGTACTCGTGCTTTAGGGCTTGTCCTCATGGAAACCTGACATGTTAGGAAGCCTGGCTAACCTGGTGGAGACTAGGCACAGGCCACAGCCAGCATCAATGGCCAGACATGTGAAAGCAACCAGCCCCAGTCCAGCAACCAAATGATGGCAGCCTCAGTAGTCACCTCAGGTGAAAGCAAGATAGATCCACCCAGGAGATCCCAGCCCATTCTGCTGATTCACAAATTGTGAGGAGATAAAGTGCCTGCTGTTTTAAACCACCAAGCTTAGGAGTAGTTCATCACACAGGAAGAGATATAACTATCTTCACTGTTGGATTATCTTCCCATTTTATACCATGTTTCCCCTTAAATGACTGTTCCTTTATCCAAGATTCTAGAAAAGAAATAACAACTGATGAGGCTGATAGAGCCTTAACATTTTTTATAAGTTTTGTAAACTCTTAAAATAACTAGGTTAATAAAATCAATATTTATTTGATCACAAAATTATTTTCTTCAGTTGCCTTAAGAAGTAATGCAGAATTGTACTAAGTTTATACATTTGGAGGCTCTAAAAATGTGTTATTCCTTGGATTCAAGTCCTAGTGTACTTTATGTGGGCATTCACGTTTGCAAAATGATTCCAGGAAAGTTGCGATTTCATTTTACAACTTTGGCCTAAGGAGTCTTATGATATTTTACCTGAGAAAAAGAACACATTAATTCCACTTTCAGCTATTAAACCCATGGCTTCCTGTATTTTCTAAATTCCCTATCAGTGAAGAAGACTATGTATAGCGTACAAGACTGTCATGATTAGGAGGAAGGCAGTACAGAAAGAGCCCATCAAATTAGGCATTGCCCAGTCATGTCAGTATACTAACGTGGCGAGCCACAGGCAGCTTGAAGCCTGGAAAAAAGACAGATACAATGTAATTATTATCCTAAGGATCCGGATAATGATTCCTATGATTTTGTTTTAAATATTAATGGCAGAGGATTCTGGGGAAATGGTGGTGGCTACAGAGAAGATTTTTATCCCTGAATATACCACCCCTCCCCTAAATACACAACCCCCCACCCCCACAAAGAAGAAAGAAAAGCATCTAGAATAGCAAGATCAAAAACCCACAGACAACATCTACAACAAGGTGTCCACATGAACTGCAACATACAGCCAGGTAGGAACAAATCAACAACAGGAAAAAGACCTACATATGTGTATCCCAAGGTGTGTGGGAGGAAGACGAGGGAAGGACTCTCTCTCTCTTTCAGGAGAGACAAAGGTTACTATGGTTCAAGAACTCAGTGAGATTGAAAAACTCACTGAGATCAGCGGCAGAAACCGGGAGTGAATGTTGCAGGCTCCACTTTGCAGCTGAGTGCAAGAACTTTGAAATGTTCTGAGGATGCCAAGTGTTCTGGGGTCTGTGAAACCTTGACACCTATCAAACCAAAGCACCATTCCAGAACAAATCCCCATACTCAACAAGGACAGGAAAGAGGAGGCCTGGGTAAATGGGCATAGGAGGGCCGAGGAGGAAGATTTTAGAAACTTTAAGGTCATTTTTTAAAATTATGTTGTGGGGCTTCCCTGGTGGCGCAGTGGTTGAGAGTCCACCTGCCGATGTAGGGGATATGGGTTCGTGCCCCGGTCTGGGAAGATCCCACATGCCGCGGAGCGGCTGGGTCCTTGCGCCATGGCTGCTGAGCCTGCGCATCCGGAGCCTGTGCTCCGCAATGGGAGAGGTCACAGCAGTGAGAAGCCCGCGTACCGCAAAAAATAAATAAATAAATAAATAAATAAATAAATAAGTAAATAAATAAATAAGTAAAATTATGTTGTGAAAATAATAGAAGATAGTGAGCCCTGGAGTTCTGAAGCTAGAAATTATATTCTGATCTATGTTTCCCTCCTAAAGTGGAAACTTATTTCATTTAAAAATGAGTGACAGAAGAGTATTCCATTCACATCCTGCAGAAAATCAGTGAGAAAAAAAAGAAAAAAGAAGGGTGAAAAGAAAGTTCCAGCAAATCCTGAAAACGTGACAGAAAGACACGTCCACAGAACAAATGAAATTTATTGCCTGATATTGCGGAAAAAGTAAAAGAAATTTTCAAAGGAATAGAAACTGGTTTTAAGAAAAACATAAAAGAAATTAGAAAAATTCAGAAATGAAGTGATTGGAGAATAGCAAGATTTGAAAAGGTGAAAAATTCAGTAAGTAATTTGTTTAAAAAAATCATGTCTTGAGAGAAGGTTAAACTAGAAGGAACACAAGTTTGAATAAACACAGTGGATAATGTCTCCTTGGAGAAACAGCTGATTTCAAATCCAGCATAACAAACAAACAAGATGTTCTTGTTACATCTTGTCATACAAGACAGCTGGGAAGACTTCAAAGACTACTGTGGTTGTGTGGAAAGGACTCAGGAGCCAACTTGAACAGGATCTGTGAACCTAAGAGGGGACAATCTCTGCATCGATATTTATAACAACCTCACTGAAAACAACAACAAAGAAAGAAAATACCTCATTAGTCATCTTTGGAAGAGTCAACCTTTCTCTCTCTTGTTTTTTCTTTTTTTGTAAAACTGGTAAATAAAATAAAAGAAACATTTATTCTTCCTTTCCTAATTAAACTGTAACTCAGGGCAACCAAGTAGTTGATGAAATAATGTTCTAGCTAGTAAATGAATAATCATCTAGTTAGTAGAATATCACCATTTGGTACCCTTAATAAATTAATGGATCTAGACATTGATCATTAATGGCTGCAACGTCACAGTAAGACAGACACTTTATAGTTCCTTTTGGAATTCATCAATATTATCTATGAAGTAAACTTGACAAAAAAATCACACCTGAATTATGTCAGTGCTCTAGATCTATCTACCAACTGACAGTAAATACATGGGCCAAAGGAGCATGATAAATATATAAGCAGAAAGGGGATGCAATCAGCATAATCCAGACAGTTGGGAACCCTACTGGATGAATGCTTTGAATTCAAGGACAAATACTTGCAAGAAAAATGAGCAAATTGAGTTCTTTTAAACCTATACTTTAAAAGAAATTGTGTTTGGATCAGCAATCAAATAAATAATGGTTATTAAAATAAAAATACATTTATAGGACAATCAAGGAAACATGAACTGACTGGCTATTTGTTGATATTAAGGAATCATTATTATTTGCGGATGTGTGATAATGACATAGTTGAGCTTAAAAAGGGCAGTTCTTGCATTTTAGAAATATGTATACTGACGTTTTCACTGAGAAAAAGAAATCTGGGATTTGCTTTAAAATTGCTGGGGATGATGGTGGTAGTAGTAAGAGAGGATGTAGAGAAAATCTATTGGCCTGAAATGGACATTTGATGAGAACAATTGAGGAAAGTTTCTACTTCTTTCTTTTTACTTCTGTAGATGTTTGAAATTTTCCATACTAAAACATGTTTTATAAATGTAGATGGCTTGCAATGTGCTCTTCTGAGCTCTCAGAAGGCAAAAAGCCATTCTTAAATTAGGAGCTTTCTTCTCTAGCCAAGAATTCTAATGATAATTTTGTCCCAACTGGCCAGTGCACTCAGATTGCTCTGAGATCTGTTGGTGGAAAAAAAAATCAGCACAAACAATAAAGAGGCTCTTTAGTCTTAGAAGAAAACAACAAAGAGTAAAGGCTGCTGCTAGGTCTAGGGCAGTAGTGTAGTATCAGTATAAGACAAAATATTAGTTTCTTCCAAAATCCACTTGTTACTACTGTGTATACTTTTGCAGCAAAATATCTTTTCTACATTGTCAGCATTAAAGTAAATTTACTATTTAGGTAGCATTTAAATTATCATATACTCAAAGCCTAGAAAGAATCCCCTAGGCTGAAATGACACCTTAAATCTTATTTTGGCCATTGCAGTGTATTCTCCAGTCCTACTTGCTTTGTCTATAACTGTCCTGAAAAGGTGTGAGGAGATCTGCCAATATTAATGCCAGGATTCAAAATGAGTTCTTTGTAGCTTGCTTCCTTCAGGATCTTCTGCCCTCAGACCCATGTATTTACTTAATGCCTCAGATTATTGTATATGTCACATCTTTCCAACTAGAAGACAAGCTCCTTTAAGGGCAGTGACTAGTCTCATCAACATCCAATTTACTCCAACACCAGTGCTTTCAAAATGTGTGTTGCTTAGTATATGTCTGACCGTAAGAAGTTACAGAAACAATTCTACTCTAACTAAATAATAATGATACTACTGCTACTATTCCTACTACTACTGCTAATAAAATGTATGAAATAGAGTATAAATGGGAAAATAAAGATCACACTGGAAATCCCAGACTATAAATGAATGATCCCAAAGCCACTGGCCAATCCATCGACTGTAAAGAGTTACTTGTGAATTGGTCAACATTTAAATGCATAATTGAGAGAAGGGTTAAAACAAATTTTATTACCAAAAAACACAATTTTTATACCTACAATTTTTGAGCTCAACTAACCTGTAGTTTTAACAGAAATAGATGAGATTCAAAGTATTCATTCAGGTTCCTAAATGATCCATTCCCTATCTTTCCTTATGAAACAATCAGTTATAACTCTAATAATTTGTCAAGGATTCACCAATCTCTACTTCCTTTATTTTCCAAGGTTTGGTATCATTACAAAATCAAGTCCTTTGGCGGAATTTAATAGTTTCAAAATCCCTCATCAATATTATTCACTGGGATAAAATAATATGAAAATTTAACAAACACTGACTATGTGCTGAGAAATGATGCTTCAGTGATTCACTCAAGGTGGAGACTAGCATTCAGGCTGCACCTGAGGTAGAACTTGAATTCCAAAGTGGACCTTTAAACCACAGCTCATCTCTTTTTAAAACCATCAGAAATAAGCCTGTTGCCTGACCTTTGAGATTCGCAAAGAGACCATATTTAGATCTTTTGTCTCTTTTAACTTCCCTAGTCCCCTTCTCTACTTTCAGAATAATGATTCCCAGATAAGTACAATGAGTTCAAACAGTGTGGTTAAAGGGGTAATTAGTCTGCTCTGCAGCCAAGTTACTCACAGAATAAATAAGTTGGCTTTCACAGTTGTTAGTTTCTTCCTGGGCTTTGTTTAGAGGGGTCTCAGCTCAAGCAAGCAGCCTGTCAGCAGCCTGAAATAACTCTGTGGAAATCTAATGGCATATATGTAAAATATGTCTATGAAACCTTTTATTCAATCTTAGGTGCATAATTTTACTACTTCTTTAGGCCTGGAAAAGGATATTCAGCTACAAAAGGACGGAAAAGAAAATGTGTATAATACCTCATGCCCTCCTCACTCCCTAGAAACTTATTTTACCCGTTTCATCAGAAAATGATGTATACTGTAAGAAACATTTTTAAAATTATTTGATCAAATATTTAAGTGCACTAAGTCTCTGTATTTATTAAAGCAAATATAGTTACCTTTCTGTCCCTTTCTAAAAAAAAGCAAAAGATACAGTTCTTTTTTCTTAAGACTCAGGGTTTATGGATATTAATTATTACACTATATTGACACCCAGACATGTTTATAGGAGGCTTCTGAGACATACAGAGCTATTTATTCCCATACCAAATGGCACTTCTTTTTCCTCTGCCTTCTGCTTGTATTTTTTCTGTTGCGATTATATCCTACTGAGGCTGCTACATGTCTTTGTTTGAGTTGAGGTTCTAAAGGTAAGACTGTATAGTCTCCTTTTTACAGAATAATAATGGGTTTTATGACTGTTTGCCTTCAGAAGCCTCTTTTTCCACTCATTCTCATTTCATATCTATGGTGAGGTGTCTAAAACAGATAAGTTAGTTCTGAACTGGTGATATATAAATCAATTATTATTTGATTCATATTCAAAGCAGCTCCTCCTAAAATAGCGGCCTTCCTGCCTGTGGGATGTAGTCTAACCTACTGCCTGGATCTACACCCACCAACATCCATATTTTGTCTATTGTTACCTTGGACACTTGTAGGAACTGAGTTTCTGTTTCTATAGTGTCCATTGACAGACAAATGAATAAAGAAAATATGGCACATATGTAGAATGGAATGTTATTCAGCCTTAAAAAATAAGGGAATCTTGCCATTTGCAACAACTTGGATGAACCTTGAGGGCATTATGCTAAGTGAAATACGTCAGAGAGAGAAAGACAAACACTGCATAATCTCACTTTTACGTGTAATCTAAAAACGCTGCTCTCACAGAAACCGAGTAGAATGGTGGCCGTCAAGGGCTGGGGAGTGGAGGAAATGGGGAGTTGTTGGTCAAAGGGTGTAACCTTCCAGTTATAAGATGAATAAATCCTGGGAGTCTGATGTACAGCATGGTGACTTTAGTTAACAACACTCTATTGCATACTCAAAAGTTTCTGAGATAGTAGATCTTACATGTTCTCATCGCACACACACACACACACACAAGGTAATTAATTGTGTAAGGTCATGGATGTGTTAACTAACCTTATTGTGGCAATCACTTTGCAATATATATCAAATGTATCAAATTATGATGTTGTACACCTTAAACTTATACAGTGTTATATGTCAATTATATCTCAATAAAACTGGAAAGAAGAAAAAGATTCACATGGAGAAGAAGGCTGAGGCTGGTAGAAAAAAGCCACTGCCTTGAGCAGTACCGAGGTGGGCGGAAAGCCATGGGCCTCTATTAGCACTGCTGGGAAGGCTCTGTTCCCACGTGTGGGGAGGGGGTAGGACAGCACAGCTGTGATCCTTATTGCAGACCCTAGGCAGCCTCAGGCAACTTTTCAAAGTTAGATGCTGAAAACCAATAAATGAAATTATAAGGAAGAATTACATAAATGCCTTTATTCTACTTCTGGTCCTCTTGGCAACTTTTTCCATCTAAAAGCTGCACCCTGCAGTTCTCAAAGCAGGAACATTAACATGGATCAGAAGTTTCCAAACTTTTCATCATCAACCCCTGCACCAAAAGAAAAGTTGAAATTTTATGACCCCTAGTATATGAAGTATCTTGTGTGTTTTTAATATTTATCAAGAGAACATTTAACAGTTACCTACTATGTGCCAAGAGAAAATAAAAATAAGACACAGACTTTCAATGCAGACTTTGTTCCGGTATTATTCTTCATTTTGACTTCAGTATAAGAACTATTGAGCTATTTGCTGTCCCAGTAAGGGGATAAGCAGACGATTACAGAATCCTGTGATCTCTTCCCAAGTTTGCAACTATAGGGTTGGTCCTAGAATTGCTCAGTAACTTTGTATTTTGATTTAAGGGGAAACTAAAAGACCTTCCTGTCCCAAAGTAACTCTGCTTTGTGGAGACTGGAGGTGCCGTGCAATTGACTCAAGATACTGTTTATTTGTTTAAACAGTTCAATGAGTAGTTTCGATTTAACAAGTGAGCATAAATTTTCACAACAGTACCTACCCCATGACATAGCTCAGACGAAAACTCTGAGGGAAAGGAAAACTATATGGGCAAAAAGTCCAGGTTCCATCCACTGTACATGGGATATTGATAGGCTTGTAAAACTTACAGAGGTACCTGGAGGTACCCAGGAGCCCTGGGTATTCAGTATACAGATCAGCAAAGGATGGTGGAAAATAAGACGACACCAGGTCAGGGGACAAATTAAGCAGGTGAAGCTGGTCCTTTATACTCTTTTCCCTTCTGATACACCACTGCTCTGTCATGTCCAGAATATGTTCTGTATCCTCAGTAGACCTACACACACACACACACACACACACACACACGTGTAGCACACAAACATGCACGCATGCATGCATGTACACATACATGGAGTCCCCAGTCTTCTCAGTTAAAATTCAGCTTGTAGTAACTAAAGAAAATTTATAATGCTCTATATTTTATAGATTTTAAAAATACTTGCACTTTAAGAGAAAACTTTTCATGTCTGAAAATCCCTTCTCACGAAGGAAGTTATTTCTGATATTGGAGGTTGACAGTTTCACAGAGAAAACTTCAGGAGCACAGAGATATGCCTGACCCTCTCCACACGCACCATCTGGGGAGAATTCACCAACACAGAGGCTCAACCCCTCTGCTAAGTCAAAATCAGGTATACCAACATCATTAATTCACAGAGAATACCCTACCTCATGTTAGGTGTTCATATGTATTTTATTTGTTGAAGAGAGGAAGAAGATATAAAGGAGGGAATCATCCGAAATTATAGAGGACAGCATTTAAGTCAATATAGGTATTTAAATTTAAGGTAAAATTAAATGATAATTTGAAATTATATGTGGAGTTTTATTTACTAAAGAATATTTTGGAAAGTTCAACTCCTATTTTCACTTATATTTTCAGAGAAGGTATTTGGTCCAAATGCAGAATACCTTCAATTATTGTTCTTTTATTGCAAGCAAAAAAGGATTTATACTTCTTTTCATGAAATATGGTTGTTTGACAACAGAAGGATAAATATTTTATATTTTTAGAAACAACAGTCAGGCTACTGATATTCTTAATTAGTTTTAATAAATCTGAATGCTTCTTTATCATCTACTCTTTAGCTTGTACCTGAGGAGTTGAATACCTCCGGGAAGATACGTGCTCCAGACCCGGAAATATGCAGTTCACAGAGCCCACCACCAGAGGGCAATAAAGAAGTCAAATCTTGAAACCATGGAGTGAAGATAGTGGGAGTTTAAATAAAAGCAACATTTCACAGTATGCTTTTCTGACCAACGTTATATCTAATAACTTAATGGACTGTATGTACATGGATTCTGAAAAGTCAGCAGCACACTTCACTGGTCAATTTCTATGATAAGGGGAACGTAATTGGAGTGTAGAAAAACAGTATACTTACATCTTAAAATTCCACCCCTACAGAATCTACTACTCACTATTGAAAAATGGTAAGAAGAATAGCTTTCTGTGTCTCAGTCACCAGTTAACATTTTCAAGAGTAGAATTTATCTTCCTATGATGCTCAAATACACAGGAAAAATGCATATCTAGGACAATGGATAAACTCTATATGACATGTGAAAATAATTATTCAAATGGAAAAAGTAAAAGATCTACAAGGAACAGTTTTATATGCATTAGTGTGGATATGTACATAAAGAGGCTCTAAGAATCATAAAAATCACTTCCAGGAAGTAATTATAGGTAGAAGAGAATTAACATGGATGAGGAAGAAAAGAGAGTTGGTTTTAAGGTAGTTTCATTTACTTGTTTTTTTGTGTTTATTTATTTGTTTTATTTATTTGGTCTTTGGAATATAAGGAAACAGTGGCTTTCACATCCGTATCCCAGTGGAACAAAGGGACCGAGGTCTATACTGGAGCCCAGCCATTGTTTGACTATCTTGTAATAATACTGGTGAAATACAGCCAAATCATTTGAACTACAAGCATCCTCTCTGACAATAATCTTAAGACATCAACATTATAAATTAAAGAAAGGAAAGAGAGAATACTGTTTTCTTTAGAGAGAAAATACAGATTCTGGATCAAATCAATAATGTCAGCAAACCTCACGGGTATAAAATATTCTGCTGCCTATCATTCAGATCATGCCTCTAGAAGAGGGAAACTGGGTGATAATTTCCCCAGATTTTATATTTAATTCAAATATTTTAGGTAAGAGGCATCTCTAGTAAAGCACTGTATCATTGATTTTTTCCAATAGGATAGCTCACAGGAGTTCCTCTTTCCTTCTCAAATACATATGGGGAAATGGAACTGGGTGTGCGTTAGAGGAACTATCTAAATAGAGCATAGTAATCAACAGTTTGTTTTTTAAAAATAGAAATTTCTATTTAAATTGTTTCCAGAGACAGAAACACACAGAGACAATTCCATGTGACAACAGTGGAAGAGACCAGAGTGATGCAGCTGCAAATCAAAAAATGCCAACACCAGTGATTGATGGCCACCACCAGAATCTGGTTAAGACAAAGAAGGATCCTCCCCTCGAGGCGTCAGAAAGAACATGGCCCTCTCAACACTCTGAGTTTGATCTTCTGGCCTCTAGAGCTGTGATAAAATAAATTTCTGTTCTTTTAAACTAACAAGTTTGTGGTATCTTGTTATGGTAGCCCTAGAGATAACAGTATTTGATTCCTGAGATGGCAACTGTATTCTGACTATGTAATGACTATTCCAAGATGATCAACAGACACAAAGATAAAGAAAGGCAAAACTGAGACTAAGCCCAGTTCTTTTTATTCCCAGAATAATAAATGATTTTTTAATTAATTTAGATCTCTTTGTCTAACCCCTCTGCTTTTCAAAAGACTATGTGTGACCAATCAAGTATTAATATGTTATACTTTCCTTTTAATTCATCTCAAATTATTTCTAATTCCCCTTATGAGTTCTTACTTGACCCATGAATTATTTAGGAATATATTGTTGAATTTCCATTTGTGATTTTCAACAAATTTCTTTCTGTTAACGATTTCTTATTGCATTCTGTTGTCATCTGAGAGCACTCTTTGTATTGTTTATATCCTTTAAAATGTACTGAAATTTGTTTTATGGCCTAGCATATAGTATATCCATGTGCATTTGAAAAGAATGTATATTCTGATGCTGTTGGGTGGAATGTTTTATAGATGGCTGTTAGGTCTAGTTGATTGATAATGTTGTGCAAGTTTTTTTTCATTTTCTTGTTGATTTTCTGTCTGTTCTGCTATTGAAAGAAAGGTACTAAAGTATCCAACTATTACTGTAGAACTGTCTGTTTCTCTTTTCCGTTGTGTTGCTTTTGCTTCATTGTATTTTGAAGTTCTGTTGTTAGGTGCATATAAGTTTCTAATTATTATACATTCTAGATGGTATAATCATTTTATCAGTTTAAAATATCTTTGTCTCTAGTAAAAATTTTCATCTTAAAATATATTTTTTCTGATATTTTCTTAGCCACTCCAGTTTTGTTGTTGTTGTCTTGTTTTGTTGTGTTGTTACTGTTATGGTATATCTATTCCAACCCTTTTACACTTCACCTATACATTTTCTTGACTCTAAAGCCTGTCACTTTCTTGTTGATGTTATATACATATATAACTGTATATTACATTCAAAAATTACATATATAATAACAAACTATGGCAGACTTTGAACTGGACCTTTTATTTTTTTCGGTACGCAGGCCTCTCACTGTTGTGGGCTCTCCCGTTGCAGAGCACAGGCTCCGGACACGCAGGCTCAGCGGCCATGGCTCATGGGCCTAGCCGCTCCGCGGCATGTGGGATCTTCCCAAACCGGGGCACGAACCCGTGTCCTCTGCATCGGCAGGCGGACTCTCAACCACTGCGCCACCAGGGAAGCCCTGAACTTCACCTTTAAATGAGTATGATTTAGACAGTAGAGCTTCCCTACCAAATGCAAATAACTCACTTGAACTCTCTTTTTTTGTAAAGGACAGACCCATTCTTCCAAGGGGAATTCTTGAACTCATTAGATATGTGATATTCATTATAATTAGTTGCATTTAACACCACAGAAAGGACTTGATCAAAGGCTATTTTACTCTTTTCTTCCTCACTGGATGATTAGCTAGGTCCATTTTTAAATGAAAGATATACTCTAGATATTTCAATGTAGGGCATCTCTTCCTTTCAAATCTCAGAAAGAAAGGTGTGCTTCAGTTTCCCTGCAGAAAGCTCTAGTATCTTGCCCCCCTTTTGAAAGAGGAACGAATCCTTCTTTCTCTATTCTTCTTTGTCTTCTTCCCTTCATCAGCAATGAGCCTCTTTATCATTTTTGTCAGCCCAAAGAATAATTTTTCTCTTTCCAGGCCATTCAAAAATTGTACACTACAAAGTAAACGGAAAGAGCTTTATTTATAAATATAAAACAGCTATGGCATTAGTTCTTAAAGAGTATAAAATTTTGATCCCTCATTCCAACAAAAAGTCTTGTTAGCATTTAGGGTTCAATGAGAGGCAATCAACAAAAATGTTTTGGTGACTCATTTGACATCTTTACTAATAGGTTTGAATTCATACTGGTGAATATCAGACATATTTGTGTTAGGCAATTAAAATTAAATTATATCTAGACGTCTTTTAAATTACCATATTAACATTAACAAGTAATCTTAGAACTCATCTTGAAAGTAAAATGTACTTTTATACTTTATAATGAAAAAATCAATAAAATGTGCCTTTATGCAGAGAAAATGTAATTATAATACCAATTAATGTTAACTGGTCACTTTTTTATTGAAGTAGAGTTGACATTATGTTAGTTTCAAGTGTTCAACATAGTGATCCAACCTCTAAATACATTTGAATTGGTCACCATGATAAGTCTAGTAACCATATATCACCATACAAAATTATTACAGTATTATTGACTCTATTCCTTATGCGGTAGATTGCATCCCCAAGACATTTATTTTATAACTGGAAATTTGTACCACTTAATCCCCTTCACCTATTTCTCTCAGTCCCCTATCCCCCTTCCCCTCTAGTAATCACCAGTTTGTTCTCTGTATCTACAAGTTTGTTTCTGTTTTGTTTTCTTTGCTTTATTGTTTTAGATTTCACATATAAGTGAAAGCATACAGTATTTGTTCTTCTCTGTCTGACTCATTTCACTTAGCACACCTAGTACTCTAGGTCAATCCATGTTGTTGCAAGTGAAGATATTTCATTCTTTTTTAGGACTAAGTAATATTTCATTATATATGTGTGTATATATACACCACATCTTCTTTATCCATTCATCTATTTATGGAGACTAGTTTCTTCCATATCTTGGCTATTATAAGTAATGCTCCAATGAACAGAGGGGTGCATACATCCTTTCTTATTAGTGTTTTTGTTTTCTTTGGATAGATACTCAGAAGTTGAATTGTTTCATCATATGGTAATTCTATTTTTAACATTTGGGGGAACCTCTGTACTGTTTTCCATAGTGGCTGCACCAATTTACATTCCCACTAACAGTGCACAAGGGTTCCCTTTTTGATGATGGCCATTCGGACATGTGTAAGGTGATATCTCACTGTGGTTTTGATTTGCATTTCCCAGATGATTAGTGATATTGAGCATCTTTCCATGTGTCTTTTGGTCATTTGTATGTATTCCCAAAGCGATGTAACCCCGATCAAAATACCAATGGTATTTTTCACAGAATTAGAACAAATAATCCTAAAATTTGTATAGAATCATCCAAACAAACAAACAAAAAACCTCCAATAACCAAAGCTATATTGAGAAAGAAAAACAAAGCTGGTGGTATGACATGCACTGATCTCAGACTATACTACAAAGCTGTAGTAATCAAAACACTATGGTATTAGCATAACAACAGACACATAGGTCAGTGGAATAGAATAGAGAGCCCAGAAATAAACCCACAGTTATGTGATCAATTAATCTACAACAAAGGAGGCAAGAACATACAATGAAATAAAGACAATAAATGGTGTTAGGAAAATTGGACAACTACTTGCAAAAGAGTGAAACTGAATTATTTCCTTACACTATACATAAACATAAATTTAAAATGGATTGAAGACTCACATTTAAGACCTGAAACCATAAAACCCCTAGGAAAAATACATTGACATCGATCTTAGCAATATTTTTGGGGGGTCTATCTCCTCAGGCATGGCCAACAGAAGTAAAATTAAACAAGTGTGATTATATCAAACTGAAAACCTTTTGCAGAGAGGAGAAAACCATCACAAAATGAAAAGGTAACTTACTGAATGAAAGATTTTTTCAAATGATATATCTGATAAGGAGTTAATATCCAAATTATCTAAAGAAATCATACAATTTAATATCAAAACCCCCCAGATATTCCAATTTAGAAATGGGCAGAGAACCCGAACTGGTTACTTTTTAAAGTGTTTGATACAGTACTTAGATGCATTCTTTTTTCATTAGCCTTGAATATCAATACTCTTAACATCTCCATTTATAAATGAAGAAATTAAGGAATGGAGAGATAAATGACTTGTCTAAAGTACAAAGCTTATTACAAAAAAGATTATACTAAACCAGACCTCTGATTCAGATTCCTATACTTTAATCATTATGGCTTACTGCAGAAGATTAGAGACAGAATTTGACATTGAAAGCTTAGATTCCAGGTTTTAATGAGACTTCTTCACCATGCCTTTATGTCTAAGGGAAAAAATTCTGGTCTGTACTGCCATTAATGATAATACTGCTTTAGAGAAATGTTCTGGAGGGAAAGGATATTATTCAAATTTATTTTTAAAGTTTTTTTTTTGTTTGACTTTGTTTCTTAATTTTCTCATGCTAGGATGGGAGGGCAAACCAAACCTAAACTAACAGTACCAACTATATGTGTGTGCGTGTGAGTGTGCCTGTACTTATAAGTATGAAAATACAACTTACAAGAAAAGGCAAGGCCAGAATCTATAAGGCTATCTTATCTTAGATGCAAGAGAAAGCAATTAAATGAAAAGATAGTTGTGTAGATACTAGGCTGTTCAAGTAGAGCAAAGGAGAAATGGTAGTGGCTAAGATGGTGGCAATGAAGATGAAGAGAAACATTATATATGTGACGAGAGAGAGAGAGAGAGATGAGATTCCAGAGAACCTAATGATGCAGTCTATGCAGAAAGTGAAGAAAAGGAAGGAATTGAGGATCATTCCCAGGTTTTTGAATTGAGTTACTTTTTGTGTGAATCATGGCACCATTCACTGAGGAAGAAAAGATTTGCAGGATGGGACAGTTTGGAAGAAGGAATAATTGAAGTTTCATTTTAGACATGTTAGTTGTAGAGACGTCAAGCAGTGTTCCTCATATTTCTCCAATGAAAAGAATCACCTGGGGATCTTATTGCACATATGGATTATCACCTTTTCTGCTAGAACTTCTGGTTTGGTAGTCTGAGTTGAACACAAAGTACTGGATTTTCTCACACTGCAGAAGAAAAAAAACACACTGAAGGAGGTGGGAAAGAGCTAACCTAAGTAACTTTGGGAAACAGTATTTTAATATACTGTAATTAACCATGCACAATAGATACTGAAAAGCTAAAGACAAAAAGAAATGTACACAAATATTGAACTTGTTAGTAAATTTATTTTTCACACGTGTACAGGTTAATGATTTTTAAATATTTTATGTGTATTCCAGAATTGAGCAAATGACTAAATAGACTGCAAATAATGAGAATCAGGTTTCTAATTGTTAAAGAGTGACAAATAAGGAAAGGGTAAGGGAGGCTAGAATAAACCCTGTGGTGTTGGATTGGAATCAAGATATCAATTTGAATTCATATATCAATTTGAAGTTATGTATATATGTAGATAGACAGATGATAGATAAGGTGTGTGTGTATGCACACGTGTGTGTGTATACACACACACCCAGATAGATAATATGAAAAAAGAGATACTTGTATATTTTTATGTATTCGTATATATATTTTTAGCTCTCTCTGCTGAAAACACAATGAGGTAGCTTGGATAGTGATAAATCCACCTCATACCAAGATTCTGGTTTCTGAATACCATTATTAATGCAAGGAACAAGAACTCCATGGAGAAATGACTGATTCAAGGCTGAGACAGAGGAAAGTAAAAGATGGGTCTGGAGCATGTTGTGGTGTCAGAAAGTAAGATATTACTCCAAAAATTGTATGGCCATGTAGGAAAAATATAGGAGACAGCTGGAAGGAGTACCAGTGACCAAATATGGAACACTCTGAGAAACAAAACTATTAATGATAGTAATAAATTTTAACCCGTAGAATAAAATAAATATCCACAAGTTCACACTGATGTATGTATATATATAAACAAATAACCAGATAAATACACAAATGAACGAGAAGAACAGCTCTTTCTTATACTCAAATTATAGTTAATAAATGTAGAGGGAATGATGGGAATAGAAGATGAACAATCATCAAACACCACAGTAACTGGTGGAGTCAAAAATTATTGATGGATGCTAAAATTAGTATGGGAAAATTAAACAAGAAGCAGAATATTTGAACAATCTCAAATAATTACAAAGGGAAAAATAGTGATTTTGCAGCTATCATTATAACTAAGTCATCAAAGTTAGCATCCCCAGTAGTGAGACATACAGGTTTGTTTGTACCTCTAATATGTACTTAAAATGCCATAATATCTCTCCTGAAGTGTTCTTGTCAAGAAATTCATATCCTCAGTCTAACCATGAGAAAATATCAAACAAACCCTATTTGAGAAAAATTCTACAAAATGACTGCATAATATTTTCCATTAGTTCAAGGTCATAACAGACAAAAAAAGACTGAGGAACTATCCTAGATTAGAGAAGAATGGGGAGATATGACAAGCAAATGCAATAAGGGATCCTAGATTTGAATCTGGACCACAAGACAATAGGCAATATTTGAATACGAGTCTATAAATCATTAGTAGCATTGTGACAATGTAAACTTTCTGCTTTCAATAATTATACTCTAGTAATATAAAATGTTAACATTTGGGGAAGCTGAGTAAAGGGTATATGGGAACTCATACTGCTATGTTTGAAGTTTTTTGATAAATAAGATTTGATAACACAGTTTTATAAAAACTTAGTTTGGACATTTCTGAAACTCTTTTTTGTTTCCTTATGGAAGAAAGTTGCTTGTTTAGGGATAATACTAATTCAATGGGGGTAAGATTTACACAGGACCAACCCTAACATTCATAGTGTGTGGCACAGGAAACAACTTTGAAGGGCCATTTCAAGGAACAATATACTTAAGTGTATACAATGAGTAAAATGGATGAACTACACAAATTAATGAGTTGAAAAACCATAGAATCATAGAATTTTCTCACTGTAAAGGCTCTTACTTTCATAACTTTTCATAACTTTTCAGTTCCTATGGGTAAATACCAAAGAGCATGATTACTAGATCACTGTATGGTAAAGGTACGTTTATTTTGTAAGCAACTGCCAAGTATCCCGCTAGCCACAAATGAGAATTCCAATTGTTCTGCATTATCACCAACTTCGGTATTTCAGTTTTGGGATTTTAGCCATTTAAATAGGTGTGTAGTGGTATCTCATTATTGTTCTAATTCAAAATTCACTGATGACATGGAATGTGTAGCACCTTTTCATATGCTTATTTGCCATGTGTCTATTTTCTTTGTTTAACCATAGTAGTTTTGTTGTATTTTTTAACCAAGGCCTGCTAACTCTTGTCCTCCTGTGTCTATTGATGTTGTCTTTTTTCTTTCTTTCTTCTTTTCTTGAACTTTTGATCCTTTAGTCTTTTTCCTGGTTATGTCCAATTATTTTTTATACTAAAATTGGGCTTAACTTATTTAGGAAACTATAAAGATACCTCCACATTCTGGATGTTGTTATCTTTCTCTTAAAAAGATTTACTTTGGCCCATGGCAGACAGTTACTATAGGGACTGGTAACCTTAGTCCATTCTCAGTTTGAGCTCATTCAAAGCCGTTTTTCAGTCTGTGTGAAGGTTGGTCTATTTCTGTCTTGTCCTTCCTCTATGGGTGTTGCCCTTTGGGATTACCATGTGAATGTTTGGATTCTCCCTATTCCCAACTACCCTTGTATTTGTTAGGCTTTAAAGGTAATGGTTCCCGCAGCCCTGTGAGACTAAAGATACACTTAGCTTGTCATTCCATTAGTTGTTGCCTTTAGCTTGAGCTGTTGCCCATTGGCTTCTGTGGTTACAGTCTTTTGAACTCTTTGGCTTTTCAGCTCCTAGGCTGTATGAGCTGAATCAGCAAATGCCCCAAGGACAAAAGCTGCACCAAGTGTCAAGCTTGCGTCTGTGTTTCCCTTCTCTCCACAACTTGGCCCACATGTCTTGGTGTCTCTCTAACATTCAGATGCCAGCGAACAGATGTTTTCTTACTTTATCCAGCTTTTCTAAAATTTCTTTAGACTTCACCTGATCTTATGTTATTATTGAACTATCATCTCAATTACCCCTAGGAAGAAAATTTACAATTTTATGTTTTATTTTTTTTATTTTCTATATTACCTCAGTTTCTGTAGAGACCTCTTACCTCACTGTTCGGTCTAGTTCCTGTGTTAGCAGTAAGATGGAGATAAGGTGGAGGCTAAGAATACTGGGGGGAAATCACTGATGAATGATATGTCTCGTTCTTTTTGTTTTTTCCTCTCCTTATTTATTACACTGGCAGCCTACACCTGCCTTTCTTCATTTGACTCAGTTGCCCAAATAAGAAACCCACTCTGGTAAAGACCTGACTTTACTCTCATAAATGTCTGCATGTTAGGATTAGCTAGATGTTGAACACCATGCCAGAGTTCTTTGTGTGAGACTTTTGCAGACTTTTGTTAGCCCTTTAGTTTGCCTCTTGCAAACGCTGCTCAGATTGTTGAAGTTTTCTAAGATTCTGTAGGTCAAACCTCTCTACCTGCATACCAGATGAGCCCTTCTCTCCTTCCTGACTTCACTTGGGGGAGGTTAGCCCTCGGTTCTTCTTTTTCCCCATCCAATCATAATTGTTCATGAATTCCAAAAGGCCCTCAAAATATCTGTTGTCCCTTTCTCTCTTCTCTTTTTTATCAACACTGTTAAATATTAACCATATATTTGCATACCTCTTTCTTACTTACAGTGGAATATTGGAAGGCTCGATCATTAAGTGTGAGCCCCACCAAACTAGGACTCATACAACACTCTCCTCCAGGCCAAAACTTTTGATATCCACTGGGTTTTTTTTATACTATCTTATATGTATCTAAATTTGTAATGATTTAGTTAATTCCTGAGTTACGTGACAATAAGAAATCAGTCAAATTAGCACTACAGAAGTGCAGCTTAGACCTAGGGACCAGAACCAAGGACCACAAAAACCTGTTAACCAACAAGTTTCACTTGTACTTCATGTTTAACAACTGCTGAGGGTGAATGGGAAGTGAGGGAAAAAGAGTTTAACTTCATATCACAGAAACTTGCACTAAAATGAAGAGGAAAATGACCCAGTTCCTGGTTCAAGTCACTGTAATCTGCTTCAATAAATAATAACAGCACACAAGGAAAACAAACACTATATGATAGGAACAATGGATAATTAATTACCAGATCAGGGAGGACAGATTACACTTGCTATGGGATTTCATTAAAGAAGGATTCCAAAAAGTACTGGCTTCTTCTGAGAAGACTTCTCAGAACAGGTAGCATTTAAACTGAGTCTTGAACAAGTATATAGAGGGTAGGGAACAGGCCTTCCGGGCAGGGAACAGGCACAGTGTCAGGAATGGCACAAAGGCCTTATGGAATAGGGGACAAAACTGGCTGAACACAGGAGTGCTACGTGTTGGGGAATATGGGGGAAGGCTGGCTGACGTTGGTTAAATGAAACATAATTAGATGGAAGAGAAAGTAGGTGGAAAGACACATGGAAGACCGTGGAAAGCCCCTGAAGATGGAGGTCAGCATAATAATATGAAGAACTCAGTGGTACTTTGACACTGCATGAATGTCTAGGTTTAAAAAATCAGGAAAACACAATAAAAGAATAAACTACTGATATAATGATATGTAACCAGAGGCCAGATACCAAAGAATACACACTGTGTGTTTCCACATATGTCATATATGGTGATAGATAGAGGTCAGCTTAGGTGTTGCCCTGGGAGAGTATGGAACAGAAAGAAGTAACAGAGAACCGTGTAGGCTGTTAGAAATATTTTATAATATCTTGATCTGGTGTTGGATACATGGGTGCATAGAGATGTAAAAATTCAGTTATTAGCAATGCAGTTAACCTACTAGAGTTTTTTTTAATGTATGCGTACATTAAAAAAAACTCTAGTAGGTTAATTAGGCTGTCAGTTGTATGAAGTAAATTTTGGTCAAGGAATAGCCAAGGTAGTAATGCAGTAATAAGTTATAAATGTACTCACTGTGCTCTAGAATGTCACAATTGGAATACAAGAAATATGTGTAAGAAAAAAGACAAGTATTGAATATTGATGGTTGGATAAGCTGAATAAGTTAGATCACTCTACTTTCAATTTAAGAACTTGGCCAGTGTTTGGATACCTTTGAACAAAGAAAAAAAAAGAAATACAATTTTTATTACGCATATGCTATGTATCAATCCCTGACTTATATTTTGACACATATAAACATGGGAAATATTGTACCTTGTAACTGAGACAATGAAGATGAGTGAGGTAGCTGGTTTTGACACTAGAGGCTGAGAAAACCATCAGCTCATAATCGTAAGAAGTCTGAAGTCAGAGGAAAAGAATCAAGAGGAAATAGTGGTTAAGTGCCAGGAGCTTCTGGAAACTACATCAGAGATGAAGACTCCAGGATTGTTGAGCTTTCTAAGAGTCCCAATAACTCAGGTAAAAACAGAGGGCTTAAAACTGAATCCTGGGGATATATGGATGCATATAGCTGATTCACTTTGTTATACAGCAGAAACTAACACCACACTGTAAAGCAATTATACTCCAATAAAGATGTAAAAAAAACCAAAAAAACTGACTCCTTCAAAGTAACAATTGTTAGGACAAACAGTAAAGAATTATAAGAAAAATAATCACATGCCTGTCCCAACAGAGAAATATCCTAAGCTCCATCTCACCATTTCTCCGATTGGCCTTTCACAAAATACAGTCCCATCAGCTGAATATAGGTTTGTCAAGTAACTGTGAGTAAGACTGAATTAAACAAAAATAAATCAATTCCTTCCTCCAAAACTTTTCAGAGTATGTAATGTAACAAAGTGAAACTTGAATTTCAGGTCGGGATGTAGAGTACGGCTCTTCCCAAATGCTTCTGTCTTGTAACTACATTAACATCATCTAAAACCAGTGTTCTGCAGGACAGAGATTGTGAAACGCTGCTCTCATCATGTAAGATATCAAGTCCTTCTGAAAATCCATTCTTCCTTCTGCCCTTTCTCGTGTTGTCCCTGTCACCTGGAATGTCTGTCCTAAGCTCCACCTGCCAAAACCCTACCCATTTTTAGGATCCAAGAGATAATAAAAGGCTTACATTACTGAAAGGCAGAGAAAGAAATCCCTTCCTAGGGATCTACATTTCCTTCCTAGGGAAAAGAAAAATTGTAAAGTATACCACAGTGACCTTAAGTCTATGAATGTAACTATGTTGTGTTACTTTGAGTTCTGTAAAAGTCAATGTGCTACAATATACATGGATATGAATGTTTGATCTCTTACAAGTAGAACTTGCTGATAACTTTCATCATGAGCGAGGTTAATGATTAAGGGAGCCATTGTATTTGGCTCAGCCCTTATAACTAGGGAATATTAAAATTGGAAAGGTCCCTAGATATTAGCAAATCTATCCACCTCATATTCTAAGTAAGGAAACTGAGACCTTCATAGATTGGATATTTACATTAACAAAGGAAAAGGATATAAGATTGGCAGCAGACCTACCTTTTAGATTAAGAATTTTGAGATTTTTATAGACTACTAGGACATTATGTCCACTGATATTGAGACAATGTGTTTCTTAGTCATCATTTTCTATTGCACCGACCAAGCGAGGTGGCAGTCAGTAGTTGTACAAAGGGAAAAAGAGAACTTTAGGAACTCCCAATTTATATACGCAGGGAAATTCATCATCCATGTTATTTAAGCTAACTGGATGCAGTTTATCAGCTACATTGAGGAATGCTGAAGTGAAGTGTCTATCCAACTAACATGTTAGTTTGTGTCATGACCTCCCTGTTGTTCAAGTGAGTTAACGGTTAGCACTCAACCAGGCACTTAAGAGTCCATTATAAATCTGGATGAAACGTTTATTTGTGGCATCTTTATTCTTCTTTGGTGCCCTTAGGCAGAATTAGCCCCCTTATGTTTTGATAAATTCAAGTATTAAACAGGGCTAAGGTTTCACAAGTTCTTTGGCCTAAACATGGGGGTAAGGGAGACCAATGAGCTGGAGTACTTCTAGATTTAAGAATGGTCAGATTGAGGAAGAAGAGTCTTATGCCAGAGGTGAAAGAAGACTGAGTATAATTACCTATTTTTAAAAATTCTAACCCTTTTCAATGTTCTAAAGTGATCAGGAAGTACATGGGTATGCTAGGAAGTAAGGGAGTCAAGCAACAATATTCTCTAAGAGTTTGTGGATGGCAATGAAGAGGAAAGGAAGATAGAGACAATCCTAGAAAAGGTTTTGGTTGGCCATAATAATGAAGTCAGAAGGAGAAGAAGAAGAAGAAGAAGAAGAATGACACACGCAATGGGAAAGAGAAATCAAGAATAGAGAAGCAAAAGGGAGAGTAGAAAAATGAGACAAATTTGGAGAAGGAAATGAGGCAGAAAACTGGGTGAAAGAAGGAAGCACTGATGGTAGACCACTTGACACTCAAACATTAACACGATGCACATTTAAGGTGTGTCATCCATGGCCATGGTGATTACCCTCAAATAGTTTACAGTACATGTTTCAGAGACATTTATAAATTGAAAATTCCATTAAAATAGGTGCCAGGGTATAAGTATTCATGGAATTGTATGGGAGAATAAAAAGTCCCCTGTCAAAGAGCCTTCTGAGACATCGGAAAAAAAGGAAAAACCTAAGAAGCATAAGACTCTTCCTATTTTCATTTCCAAAGATACAATCCAATCTTGATGATCAATCAGCGATTTAAATATCAACTATAAACAGTATTTTATGAGCTGCTATGCAGTATACTATACTAGAGCAATAGAACAGAGAGGACCTCAAACCCTCTGTTCCCTCAAATTGAAAGGCACGCTTCCTGACCCCTCCAGACCACTACTGGACACAGGGAACACACACTAAGGACCCCAACCAGCAGTCACCTGCTTTGTGATTACTTCCATGACACACCCTCACTAACACCACTGACTTTCCTGCTCCTACGGGACATGACATATATTTCCTATTTTAACACATACCACAGTGCATTATGATTGCAGGTAGATGTTCTAACAACGTGAAAGAGAATGATGACTTTTTTTCTCTTTACATCTCGTTATTTCCCTACTCATAATATTTCTTGAAGAGAAACCATAAAAATATAAACAAACACAAAAAACAGATAATATACAAAACGTGCGCTTTGCACCTTAACACAAACTTAAGTAAAATTAGTTCTGACAGTATCCGGCATGACAAACTTCCATGGTACAAATGAGAATGGACCAAGGTTTGAGCAGGTACAGGAGACAATCCAGGCATGAACAACACCAAGGAAAGGTAGACAGGAAGTAACATGGTGTGTAGGAAATCACAAGACCAGTCTGATGGGAAGAGACTTAAACAAGACTGAAACTCACTTTCTAAACCTCCTTCTCCAACTGGACAATTCGCAAGACACAGGTGCACCAAAGTGGCCCAATATTCAATCCCTTTAATGGCGAGGAACAGTTTAAAATTTTATAAATTTAGTTTGCCCAAAAGCAACTATCACATGTTGGCAGGACACAATGAAGGCTTACCTCTGTTAACATAGTTAAGTCTCTCTCTCTCACAACCAGCCCACTTGGATCCACGTTCCTTAGCACACCCGAAGCACTTACACAGCATTGATGAGCTTTACACAACTGGAAGGTCACATCTTTATTTCTTATTGCAGGAACACAACATCTGGAAACTTTATTTCTATCGGAAGCTAAAGCATAATTATTGTAAAATGAGTCATTTAAACCATACATTTTATCACCGATAAAAAGCATCTGCTCTGTGCGAAGGATTAGAAATGACTCCTGTCCTTAAAGCCTCATTAAGGACGAAGATCTATAAACTCAAAATTTCAATCACATGAGATAAAGAACCATAACCTTTAAGCACACAAGTGCCTATGGAGGCCAAAAGTTATATCTAAGTGATGGCTTCATGATAACCCTGAAGTACAGTCTAGAAAGATGAGGCTATGCAGAGTTGGAGTAGGAGGTGCATTAACTGCAGAGGAAACATCTGTGAAAAGACACTCGAGCCTGACACATGCTGGGCACTGTAAATACTGCAGGTGGGGATGACTAAAGACCAGGAGTCCAAGTGTGAGAAGAGACAGAAATAAAAATAGAGATGTTGGCCCAAGCAAGCCTGGGAGAGAGCATGGCTTGTATCCCACAGGTGATGAGGCCTGGGGCTACCACTGGCTGAGTAAGGGTGCCTCCGCTGATTAGAAAAAGGCTCCCCGCTGCTGAAGGACCAATTAGACAAAGGGAGTGATCACAAAAAGCTCCCCTTCCTCAGGGCCAAAGAGCCCCAGGAGGCTTGGCAAAGCACAGTTCAGATTACAGGCCTCTGTGCAGAGCACATGCTGGGCGGCTAGTATGCACTAACTCTGTGTGAGCAAGCCATCAGCAGCATTATTTTAGGCATATCTTGTCATGTTAGAAGATCACTCAACCCGAGTAGGCAGATGAACTTAGAGGAACTGAGACCAGGGGCCGCGAAAACCACCCAGGAGTTTCTACCATAGTCGGGGAAAAAGGTAATGTGGATGAAGAAGCAAATTTAGGAGGAGGCCAAAATTTACAAGCTAGACCCACTGGATGAAAGTCATAAAGAAAGTTCAGTGAAGGAATTCTGAAGAGAATGGGCTCTGCATTTTTCTGACAATCAATGTTATTTGGTATTAGGCAAAATTAAGTACAGTGGCTTTTAAGGTCCCTTCCAGCTCTAATTTCTTTTGATTTCTAACTTATTACTCTGGTTAAGTAAAGTCCCTTCAGAGGTACAGAACAGTTCCTACACCTGAATGGGATGCAAAGAATAATCTGACTTCTCTTCACCAGGGAATGAGTTGAACTGTCCTTGCAGAAGAGGTAACACGTGGTGAGAACCCCAGATCCTAGAAAAGGGCCAGGCACACAATAAGTATTCAGCTTTTTGAAAACAAATGAACAATCATTTCCTCTCCTACATCTTCACACCCTTTCTCTGCTGGCTGCTTTCTTTCAGCTTATAAACTTCCTCAATATACCCACTTAAAAAGCCCTCAGACCTATGATTCTTTGGATCTTCTTGTGGGTAACCGAAGTCTGTCCCATGCCTTCAAACACCTCTCCTCCCTAAAAGCCCAGATCTGAACCTTGGGCCCAGACCTGTCTACCAGGCCCCTCTAAAGCACTGAAGATGAAGTAAGATCCTCTCGCCACCCCCAATCCCTTCCTACTGTGCTCTGTATCTCTCAAAAAGATGCAGCTATAAACTGTCACCCACGCTTCCTGCCCTCCCTTTTCTAACTGTTCACCAGGCCTCACCCATTCTCTCTCAGATCTGCAAAATCCAGTCCAACCTTTTATAACTTAAGTGGGAACCTTAGATTACAATTCACCCTGCACCCAATCAAGTGCCTTGCACATGGAGGTCCGAGTGAGTCTCTAAACCACAAGTCCATCTCATTGTTCTTTAGGGTTTCCCACAGCCTTCAGGATAAACATCTAAACTTCTGACAGGACAAACAAGGCCCCCTTCTCTTGGGCCCCACTAAGTTTCCAGTATCAACTCTCATTTCTTTCCCAAACCCTGAGTTCCAGTCCTATACCTTAGTTTTGCCATATTTTCTTATATTTCTCAAACTTTGACACACACTGCTCCCTCCTGCCACCCCAGGAGCTTCTACATATCCTTAGAAAGGATGGCACCTCCTACAAGAAGCCTACCCTGAACTTTCCCTTCCAAGATTCTGTGCTCTGCAAAGGGGAAAGGTGGGGGGGAGGGATACATTAGGAGTTTGGGATTAACATAGACACACGACTCTATATCAAATAGATAATCAACAAGGACCTACTGCATAGCACAGGGAACTCTACTCCATATCCTGTAACAAACTGTACGGGATAAGAATCTGAAAAAGAATGGATATATGAATAACTAAACCACTTTGCTGTACACCTGAAACTAACACAATATTGTACATCAACTAACCTCCAATATAAAATAATAATTAAATTAAAAAAAAAGATTCTATGCTCTGTAGCACCAGAACTCACTTCTTCCAGAGCACTGACTACTGTGCTTGTGTTTACCTGCCGCCCAGTAGAAGGGGAGATTACCTAGGGCAGAAGCATCGTCTCCAGCAGCCCTTGGTTCTGACAACTCATTCAAGTGCCAGGCTACTTTACACACATAACCTGCTTAATTCATTCTAAGAACCCACAGAAAGAGTGGTTTTTAATGTCATTTTACAAGTGTGGGGATTGCAGTTCAAAAGTAACCTGCCCAGGCCACAGACAGCATAAGCCCTGGACTTCAAACCCTAAGCTGCCTTCACACCAGTGCTCTTTCCACTATATGATACGACTACTGAAAAACAGATTTTTTTTCCTGAACCCTGTTTTAATGGAAAGGAAATGAAGCTGGGATATACCAATTTCCTAATCGCTTTGGCGTGTACCAGGCAAAGTCATTCAACAGACCAGGTAACATCTGTGCAACAACTAACGATGCTCCAAACTGCCCTAAGTGTTCTACATTGTAGGGTCTACAAACATTAACACAGTGTGACCTTGTAACCTCCACAGAGAGTGAGTCCTGTTCAGCCCATGCTACAGATGAGAACACTGAGACCTAGAAGCCTTAAGGCACTCGGCCGGGGTCACCGAGCCGGCAGGAGTCCTAGGCCGCACGCCCAATCCAGCGCACACACACCCGGGCACTGGGCACCGGTTCTAGTGCCCACCCTCCACCTTGCACCATCTAAAACCCCGCTTCGCAGCGCCCACGTGAGAGCCCCTGAAAGCGGGAAGTACAAAGCTGTCTCAAACAGATGAACCAGTTTGCAGGGCAGAAGTTGAGACACTGATGTAGAGAACAAACGTATGGACACCAAGGGAGGAAAGCCGCGGGGGGGTGGGGATGGTGGTGTGCTGAGCTGGGCGAGTCGGATTGACATGTATACACTGATATGTATAAAACTGATGACTAATAAGAACATGCTGTATAAAAAAATAAAGTAAAATTCAAAAATCAAAAAACAGAAGAATACTGTCTACTGTCCTCCACGCCCCCTGGAACACTCACTGTAAATATCCAGGAGGTGTTTGCAGAATGAATGAATCAATGAACAAACAAGCTCACTCATTTCAAACGTGCAGTCACATGCGTAATCTGACCTTCTGAGAAGTTAAGCTTCTGGAAGGAGCCCATTTTCTTAATGTATTCAGCATCGAGTCATCACAAAACATGAACTCTTATAAAGTACTGCCCCCTCACTTCCCATGAGACAGCAAAATTCCTCAGCAGGGAAATGGGAGGGTAGCAGACATTACCCGCAAACTTTAGGAAGGCTGCGGCTCGCTGAGCACTTCACTAGCGCACCTGACCGCCTGCCTGGTAGTAGGACAGACACACCAGGAACGGCTGCTGACCGGCAGAAAGAGCGCCCGGCCACGCAGGCAGCACACCCCGCACCCTGCCAAGCGAGGTCTGGCCAGCAAGGGAAAGACGCTCTCCACTGCAGAACCGCCCACCACTAGAAAGCCAGGTCCTGCCAGGGCCTGGACACACGAGGCCTTCCTTACAAGGGTTACAGATCTGTGCCCTTGCTCTGCCTCGAATAAAAGACAGTGACGGGGACAACGTGACCATGTCCAGATGAACTTCCAACTTCGTTTCAAGTGCCTGGGTGCTGGGTCACAGTGGATTTCTCAACTCTTCCAATATTCAAAAATACCAATTTCTAAGATGCAGGAGGGTTGTTAAACATACACTTAGCACAGACCCCAGTCCCACTCCTGAGTATTTTCTCAAGTGAGGTAAAAACCCAAGTTCACATGGAAAACTGCCCTGGGATGTTTACAGCAGCTTTATTCCTGATCCCCTCAAAAGTGGAAACATCCCACAAGTCCTGCCACCCACAGGCGAATGGACAAACGGAAAATGGAATACAACACAGCCAGAAAAAGGAGTGGCTTCTCATACCCGCAACAACAGGGATGACGGACTTCCCTGGGGGTCCAGTGGTTAAGACTCCGTGCTCCCAATGCAGGGGGCCCGGGGTCCATCCCTGCTCAGGGAACTAGATACCCCACGCCGCAACTAAAACATACTGCACGCGGCAATGAAGATCCCATGTGCCGCAACTAAGACCCAGCACAGCCAAGAAAATAACTAACTAAATAAATATTTAAAACAACAACAACAGGGCTTCCCTGGTGGCGCAGTGGTTGAGAGTCCGCCTGCCGAAGCAGGGGACACGGGTTCGTGCCCCGGTCCGGGAGGATCCCACATGCCGCGGAGCGGCTGGGCCTGTGAGCCATGGCCGCTGGGCCTGTGCGTCCGGAGCCTGTGCTCCGCAACAGGAGAGGCCACAGCAGTGAGAGGCCTGCGTACCGCCAAAAAAAAAAAAAAAAAAAAAAAACAACAAAAAAACAAACCCGGGAGGAATCTCGCATAGGTTTTGCTGAGCCAAAGCAGCCAGAATCAAAAAGCTACATGCTGTTGTTCCACTTATCTGACTTTCTGGAAAAGCCAAAACCTTAGGGACAGAGAGGAGATTAGTGGCCAAGAGGCTAGAGGCACCCTGGCGCCAAAGGGCAGCAAATGGGATGACAGGATTGCTCTGCCGCCTGAAGGCCATCAAAACTCCTACCACTGTGCACTACAAGTGAACTACGCTTCACGGCTACTAAGGACACACAAATTATTACATTTTGAAAAATGCGCCGGCCAGCCATCCCGTGCATGACAAGTGCAGTAAGAAGGGCGGGGAGGCGAGGCAAGTGGATCAGCTGGAGTTCTGAAGGTTCTCCCCACTTTCAGTTTCCCTCCCCTGGCATGTCTCTCCGCCCGGCCCACTGCTGCTCAGGCCGCCCACCCGGGACACCCGGAGTTACCCAACCGGAAAAGCCAGAGCCCAGGCTCAGCCACGCCTCCAGGCACAGGAAGGGCAAAAATAGAAAGCGCCAGTGCGCAGTGGAGGGCTGGAAACCCTCGGACCTCAGATAACTGCGGAGAACCGGGCCTCGGAGTCAACATCGGCTCCCAGGCGGTCCCAGCATCCCAACCCCGACCCCGGTCGCGACAACAGTTTCCACAAAACTGACACAGACGGAGCCCGCGCGAGAGGCGGGTCGCGCGGGCTTCCCCGCCGGGTCGCCTGGAGGCCGGTCCCCCGCAAGCTTGAGCGCACAAAGGGCGCCCCAAAGGCGCCAAAAAACTGGAGAGAGGGAGGAAAGGGTGCCCTCAAAAATAAAAAAAACCTAAGCACGTTGACAGCGCTAAGAATAAACTACCAGGAAACAGAATCCCTACATGTCACATCCTAAAGTACAGAAGGGCAAGCCCGCCGGCAGTCCAGGCCCAGGGGGACCGGGGTCCCCAGCCCTGCAGAGCCAACCGCAGACCGGCTCGGGCGCCCCTCGGAAGCGCAGAGTCCCCGCGGCCGAGTCTGCGCCCCCGGCCGGCGCCGGCTCCCCTCTGCCCACCCTGCGCGCGGGGGCTGGAAACGGCCGCGGAGAACCACGGCGGGACGGGAAGGGGGGCTCCAAAGAAGGTCTGGCGACTCGAGTCGCTCCGTTTCTCGGTGGGCTCAGCGCGCGCCGCGGGGGAAGAGGGGCGGGGGTCTGGGAGGAGGGGACGGGTGGCACTTACGTAGACCGGCAGCGGCCACAGGCAGACGGCGGGCTCGGCCCCCACGAGCGACTCCAGCCTCAGCTCCAGCTTCTCCCCCATGTCTTCGCGCGCGGCCCCCGCACCGTGCTAGTCTGGCGGTTGGGGGAGGGGCGCGGCGCCGCCGGCGGGGGCGGGGCAAACGGGCAGGCGGGCGGCTGCGGGGAGCGGGCCTGGCCTGGGCCTCAGCCGCCGCCGCCGCCGCGCTCCCGTCCGGCCCCCGGCTACCTCTTTGTGGTCACAGGCCCGGGGCCTCCAGCGCTGCTGTGAACTCGGGCCGGCGTGAGGCGAGCACAGTGAGCCGGGGGCCGGGGCGAACCACTCACGGCCCGCGCGACCCACCCCGTGGACTCGCCCGCTCTCACGACGCACGCACGCACGCACGTCTTCGGCTGCCCCCGGCCACCCCCACCGGCCCGAAGTGGGGACCCGAGGAGAGCCCTCGGGGCCTGGGGTGGCGGGTTCGACTCCCGCCCTTGACGTACCGTGACACACACACACCCCCCTCCCCCCTAATAAGAAGACTATAATTCCTCATTAAATATGACAGCCGGAATCCCGGCTTCTGTTCACAAAAATGCCGTGTATTTAGCCTATGCTAGGCACCAGACCGCGGACGCTCAGTACTGGCAAAAAAGGAAATGCCCTGCCCTCATGGCACTGCCATTTTAATGGAATAGTAGTGACAATGGTCAAGGGAGAAAATTAAGTGTCATCATCACCACGGGGATGGTTAATCTCATGTGCGCACTGCGTGGGGCCCCGGCAACCACAAACATTATTCCAGATGTGGCCAGGAAGGTATTTTTCGGAAGAGATTAACACTGAAATTGGTCCATTTTGCGTAAAGGAGATTGTCAATGCCGCGGCGTGGGTGGGCCTCGTCCATCCGTTGAAGGACTGGAGAGAAAAATGAGGTTCCCTAGAAAGAGGGAACTGTTCCTCCAATGGCCTTGGGACATCAGCTCTTCCCTGTGTCTCCAGCCCAGAGTCCTGCCCTGACTTGCCTGCCTCACGGTCATGAGTCAACTCCTTAAAACAAAACTATATATGTAAAAATACTGAATATATACAAGCCTATTAATTTGTATATGTGTGTATACATATTATATATGTATACACATGTTTATATGTGCGTGCATTTGTCGTATATGTGTAAGTACTATATACAGTATACATACAAGCCTATATGTGTGTGTATATATTGTATGCATGTATGTATGTGTATATATATAGTATACATATTATAAATGTGAACATGCTGTATATATACACACACCATATATTGATATATGGGTGTGTGTATATATACAGTATATGTACACTGTATGTATGTATGTATACAGTGTATATTTATATATAGGTGGGTATATATGTTGTATACCTGTATGTGTATATGTTGTATAGGTATTATATGTATATATGTATATACTATATATAGACACACTTGTGTATGTATTTATATGTGTATTTACATGCACATATTTACATATAGGTGTGTATATGTTGTGTATATGTATGTGTATATATCTTATATATATGATATATGTATATATATGATGAATTTATATATACAGTACATATATATTTTTATGCTACATGCTTTTATATGTAGGTGTATATGTGTGTCTATATGTACGTGTATGTATTGCATAAATTATATATGTATGCATACTATATATATACACACCTAAATATCTTTGTATGTGTGTATATATATGTATGATATATATGTACCTAGGTGTCTATTGCATGTTATACATATGTGTACATACTGTATATATATAAACTATGCATTTTATGTGTGTATGTATAGTGTATATGTATGTGTGTATTGTATATGTGTATATGTGTGTATACATACTGTATATATACAAACTGTGCATTTTATATGTGTGTATATATGTGTGTGTATTGTATATACTATATGTGTATATGTTTGTATGCATACTGCATATATACACAGCTGTATATTTTTGTATGCATGTACATATGTACGTGTGTGTGTATATATACACACATAAACCCTATGGATTCTGTTTGTCTGGAGAACCCTCACTGATACGGACACTTATGACAGTTGAGCACCTGCCCTTTGCCAGCCAGGGAGCCAAACACTTGTCTTTTCGGTGTCTGCCTTAAGTGTCACAAGTCCCGGGAGGGAAGGTGATGCCGCTCCTACCAGTTGAGGTGCCTCAGGGTCAGAGAGGTGCACAGCGCGGGGGGCTGGAGCCTGGTGGAGCCCAAGTGGAGTTCTAGCAGCAGTACAGCCTAGCAGTCCCACTTCCCTGGGTGCTTCTCACAAAGACGCCGAGGGAGAGACTGGGTCTGAAGGAGGGGATGAGGAAGCTTCCGTGGGTCCGCAAGCCCAGACCAAGGCTGACTCGTCAAGGGTGTTAGAGGTCAGGACTGTGGTTACCCTGGGGGTGGGGTTACACAGAGCCATTCCCATTCTGAAAAAGTATCCATTCTGCTCTTGTTTGTATGTTTACCCCCCTTCCCCAAATCTTTTACAAACAGATTCTCTTGGCTGCTGGGAGCACACACGGGGAAGTTGTGTGTGAGAGGGTGCAGTCCAGGGGACAGGGAGGATAAGCACCCCACCCTTAGGGCCAGGAGTGGCTCAGCTTTGTGAGCTAAGGATGGCCCACGAGGTCCCAGAGAGAAGGGTCCCTACTCCGTCCCTGCTCCGTGCACCCCATTCCCAGCCTGAGAAGCCTAGAGCCACCCACCCACACACACACACCAGGGAGGAGAGCCAGTCACCCTGGCTCACGGGCTGCAGCTCCAAGACTCCTGGCACTAGGAGCTCAGCTTTCATGCCCTAGGGCAGGGCCAGAGCTGTTGTCTCGGGAAACTCTCTGTCTCTCGCCCGCCCTCCCTCCCTCCCTCCTCTGCCTCTTCCCCTCCCACTCCAGCTGTCCTGCCCTCCACCCTGCATTTCTACACAGGATGGCTCACAGACAGCTGCTCCCCGTGTCCACCCACCACCATTCGATGGATGTCAAAGCAAGCCCTGGGGACTTCCCTGGAGGTCCAGCGATTAAGACTCCGAGTTTGCACTGCAGGGGGCGCAGTTTCGATCCCTGGTCAGGGAAATAAAATCCCACATGCCGCACGGCACGGCCAAAAAAATAAATGACTAAAAAATAAAGTGATAGTGATGAAACAGCCCTAGTGGTGCTAGGATGGGACGTACAGCTCTATGGTATAGAATAAAGGTCCAGAAAGAGATATATGAGAACTTGATATGACAGAAAGTGGGGAAATTAAGGAGCTTTCAATAAATGGTGTTAGGACAATTGCATATCCATGTGGCAAAAAGTAAATTAGAAAAAAAAAAAAGCAAGCCCTGGTCAGGTGTGACCTTGGGCCCAGGGCCATTGGCACACGTTGTCGTGTGGGATGATCTTCCTGAGACTCCTCCCTCCCTCCTGTGCCACTTTCCCCGCCAGGTAAAAAACTCTGCCAGGTCAATAAGAACCTAGAGGTCCTTGGTCATTGCTATTGCAGTTGGAATTGTTACTGTGTTTACATAGGGTGACCAACACCCGCCCCCAGTTTGCCCAGGACCACTCAGGTTTGAGCGCTGGAACTGTGGGGAAACCCTCATTCCCGGGGAACCCCAGAAGGCTGGTCAGCCTATTTAGGACGGATCTCTCACTTGATCTCCCAACCCCCGAGAGCCAGAAAGGGAATCTCCCCCCTCCTTCCATTGTAACCTTCATTCACTCATCCACTCATCCCTTTATTCAACTCCTTTATTCAGCAAGTATTTATGAAGCATCTACTACACATCAGACACTCTTCTAGGTGCTGGGGACAGTAAACTGAGAAGGTGTGATTTATTACATAGGGATGATGTCTCGGAGACAGGGCAGGGGGGCTGGGAAAGGGAAGGGGCAGTTCTAAATGCAGGCTCTGACGGGATTGGGGCAGACCTTTCCCTGGGACAGGCTGGTTGCTTCAACACAGCTGTCCTCACCCAGGGCCATCCTGCCCCCGCCTCACCCAGTTCTTTGGTCATGTCTGCGGAAAATCTGTGGTGGTCACAACTGGGTGGGAGGGGCCCCTGGAATCAAATGGGTGGGGACAGGGATGCTGCTGAACCCCACGCAGTGCCCAGGAGGGGCCCCCAGCAGAGGATGACCCACCCCAAATAACCCCAGTGCTGTGGGGGAGACCCTGCACTAATATTATTCAGACCCGCTGGTGCCCCTAGATTCCTGCACAGGCAGGGACTCTAACTGGGTCATCTCAGTATCATGAGGCGACCTAGAGTGGGGCAGCCAGGAGGGCTGAGTATCGGGGGTGAAATGACAAATCTCTGTGCCCACTCTCCCCGCCGCACCCCAGGGTCGATGGCCTCTATCTCCTCCCTGTGCAGGTAGCTTTTCCCTGAGCCATTTCTTCTTGTCAAGGTCCCTGTCGCAGGTTGGGTTCCCCGAAGATAACGCTGAGAGCAAGGATTGGAGTGCAGGTGGTTGATGTGAGACGTGCAGACAACAGATACAGCTGCCATAGGGTCACGCAATTCCACTCCTGGGCATAGATCCGGAGAAAACTCTAATTCAAAAATATACGTACACCCCTGGGATTTCCCTGGTGGTCCAGTGGTTAAGACTCCATGCTTCCAGTGCAGGGAGCATGGGTTCCATCTCTGGCCAGGGAACTAAGATCCCACATGCCGTGTGACAAAAAAAAAAAAAAAAAGAAAGAGAGAGAAAGAAAGAAAAAGAAAGAAAGAAAGAAAGAAAAGATACATGCACCCTAATGTTCATTGCAGCACTATTTACAATAGCCAAGAGGTGGAAGCTACCTAAATGTTCACTGACGGATGAATGGATAAAGAATTTATGGTACATATATACAATGGAATATTATTCAGCCATAAAAAGAATGAAATAATGCTATTTGCAGCAACGTCGTGGATGGACCTAGAGATCATAATACTAAGCACTGTGAAGTGCCTGGGGCAGCCACTCAGAGCAAAGCGGCCACCAACCCTGCTGCAGCTGCCCGAACAGAGAGTGGAGGGCGAGGGAAAAATATGTTGGCTTCTCCCACCCCCCTGCCCTCCAACCTCTGGCCAATGTTTTCCAATGGCTGAACCTACCTGGAAAAGAGTTGGTGAGGAAATCTGGGCGATGGGGTTTGCAGGATCAGCCCTGTGACGCGGAGCAGAGCAGTGGAAAGACAGGGAGCCGGTCTGAGGCAAACAGGCCAATGGCAGCGCAGTACCCACTTCTCCCTACCTCTCCTGTGCCACTGAGTGGAACCATCTTCATGTGCGACCTTTCTCTTCCCTCATCTCCCACATCTACCCATCCATCCTCTCAGGAGCTCATCCATTCCTCTCTCTTCCTCACTGCCTCCGCCATCACTCACTATCGTTACTGCAGCAAGCATCGCTCGGCCTTCTCCTGTCTCCAGACTCCCTCTTCTAATCAGTCACTACACTCCAGCCAGAAGGATCTTTCTCAAATGCCTATCTTACGTCACTCTGCTGCTTCGAGTCCTACAATGGCTGGCCCGTTGTGCTTAGGATCCAGTCCACATTCCATGGCAGGACTTCATCACGTCTCCAGTCTCCCCTCCCCTGACATATGCTTCCATCCTCCACACTCCCACATCCTGAACCTCAGGCCCCTGAATTTCCTGGGGCGGCTCTCAAGTCAGGGCCTTCACACGTGCTATTCGCTGTCTTCACAGAGCCCTCCCCTATCCTGCACCTCTTCTGACTTAAGCCCTCTCATGTTGGCCTCAATGGCAGTACTTCTAGGAAGACGTCCCTGGTCCTCCTCACCTGTGTTCCCTTGCACCCAAGACTTTCCCCAGTGGTAGGGGTATCAGATTTAACAAATAAACCATGCAAGTTTAACCGGGTGTCCTGTATTTTATCTGCAACCCTACCTGATAGGCACTTGTTCCAGAGTATGACAATTGCATGTTGACATTTTAATTTCCCTACTAGGCTCCAAATCGCTTAAGGATAATGATCTTGTCACGATTCCCCATTTTGCTAACTAACTAGGTAAGGTTGGATGAATGGATCAGTGACTTGTGGATGGGAGTTTTTACTTGAAATCGTATAGAACTACACTTCAGCCCTAAACAGGAGAGATGCTTAAGAGACTCAAGGGAGGCTAATGACAATTACTCACCCAAGTGGAGGCTCCTAGGTTAGTTCTGGGCCAGCCTCTCAGGGTGTAAGAGAAGAACTTGGAGGTGGAAACTGTACACTAAAGGGAAATGACCAGAAGGTATGACTGGCAATGATTATGTAAAGCTTTCAGGCTGCACAAAGCTAACAGACTAACTTCAGCTGGTTTGGGGATTGCTCTGGCTCAGTTCTGAGTCCTGCACACAGCTGGAAAGTTTATGCTCCTGCTGCTGGGGTTAAAACAGTGGAAAAGGCCAGAAGGGTGATGCCAAGGATCATCGTACTCTCTTGACCTTGCGATGGTTTTCTAATAGAAAGCTGAAATCTTGCTATTTTCAGACCCGGTACCCAAGGGCAAGTACGTCACAAATATGAAAAAAGTGAGAAAGGTGGAAGAAAGGCAAATTAGAGCCCACCATCTAAAGAGGCAGCCTCTACTGGCTGCAGACAAACCTCCATGCTGCAATGCAGGCCCAAATTTTCTCCCCCTTCAAGAAAAGACAGGAATCAAGATGTTAATGCTTCATCTCATGATTTTTTTTAACATGCCCATTAAGTCAATAAGTATTAAATGGTTCAAAAAGAACACAACTATAAGTTTATTAGTCCGTGCGGGCTTCCAACACTTTACGTGGAATCAACATGTGTCTCCAGGCTGAGATTCCCCTCAACTTGCAAACCTCAGGCAGATGCTGATTCAAATCCCAGAAGCCTCTAGTTGAAAATCAATGTCTGAGATGCTCTGCGGAATCTAGGGAAACATTTCCTGATTTGCTCTGGGGCGAAATCTTCTATCAATATCAATCAGGCATGAATGTAGATAATTTTCCCACGCTATCCATATAGTCATCTATATGTTTAGTCAACATTTATTGACTATCGCATGGGGAGGTTTGGTGGTCAGTAAACAGTGGAAAGAGGCCCAAAAAAAAGGGGGTACACTCAGGCTTGAAATCCACCAGGTACACGCCTCTGCTGCCATACCATTTATTTATATTCTTATCTACTACTTCCATCCTAGTTGGTTAACAGTCTCTGCCCCAGCCCTAGCCCTGTGGGCCTCAGACCCCAGCAGTGGGCCACTCATCTGTGGCCACCTACGGCAAGGTGGTGCTTTCCTGGAGTCATCCTCCTTTGGCCACTTGTAATTTGGCCCTCTTTAGGGTACCATACTAGTTATTCAATATTTTGAGCATCACACACCAACTCTCCAAAGAGAAAGTCAAGTGATAAAGGTTCCCCCAAATGCTCACGTGGCTTTTGTCTCTCCCTAACCTCTTTTCTTGATTAACTCCTGCGCAACCATTCAGATCTCAAATCAAATGTCACTTCCCATTTCGCCATCTGGACCGTGTCTCCCTGACATTTATTCTCGCAGCTCTGTTCTTTCACTTCATATCTTGTATCCATTTGCTTATTTGTCTGCCTCCCTGATGAAGCTGTAAACTCCATAAGGGCAACAAAAAGCAGAACTTATTTGGCAAACTGCACAGGCTTCTATATGGTTTATGTGGGATTGGCCACCTACCCAGCTCCAAAGATGGGTCCTGTTGTATTCCAGCCAGTTAGCATGTCCCTTCCTCCAGGTCCTACTCATTGGCACAGGAACGAGAACCTGATCTAAGGCAGCCCAAGCAGAGTGAGGCTGGACACTCTGGCGAGGAAAGCAGAGCTACAGACCCGTTCTGAAGAGGCAATGTCACCAATGTGGTTATCATGAAGCATGACACGAAGGAGGACAAAGACGCAGAGTCCCAGAAAGGTGGCTCCAAAGGATACACAACATGGGCCTCTCGAGTAAACCAGATCTGGGCTGGCCCTTGTGTTTGGATTGTTCAGTTACATCAACCAATAATTTTTTTTCTTTTTTTTCTTTTTTGCTTTAGCCAGTTGGGACCAAGGTTTCTATGTATTGTGACCAACAAAATCCTAACTGATATATCTTGTCCCTGTATCCACAAGAACCTTGCTCATGGAAGACACCATATCTTGAACAATATGCCATTGGGAGAACAGGAGATGGCTTAATGGGGGAGGTGACTGGGTAACATCAGCTGGAGCCTTAATTTGAACATAGTTCTTTAGAAAATATGTTAGACTGCGCAAGATTTAAATTCATCAGAAATTCAGGAGTATTTTCCCCGGTGTGTTTTACAGCAGAATTGTTCCTACCTGAGGTTATTAACCTGCTCACCTGTCATTTCCTAAGAACTCCTAAAGATTTCTGCTTCAAATCCTGGACTTTCAACCTACAGAACCTATGGTTTTAAATTGGGGGAAGGGAACAGGAAAGAATGATTCAGCCTCTAGCCGCTTTTTACTCTGCTGGATAAGATCATTAATTTTTTCCCCCAGAATGATCTGTGACTTCCTACATTTCTTACATTTCAACTTCAAGTTTCATTTCTCGGGATGCCTACAGCTTTTCACCTGGCTAGATGGAAGCCAAGATTTTACTTTTCTCTTGGGGGCTGTTCTGCTGGGCTAGAGTCATTAGAAGCAACTTTAACTTCAGGTTATTATAAATATCACATCTTTTAAAGCATAATCAGGCTATGTGGTTCATGATCTGGTTCTTAGATTAAAGGTCTGTGTGGCCAAAGGGCTGTACTTCTACAACTATAGAGAAATAAACAACCTTGACTAGTCAGGGAAGGAAAAGTCTGCAAGTCGGTCCCCATAGCCTGATCAGGGGATTCTTTTCCTCCTTCCCTGATTCACCAGAAAGCACACTTGCTCATACTGTTCACATTCTCAAAATATGTTTGTTACTCTCAGAGCTCCTGGAATACATATCCTCCAACGGTTGCCTTTTGTCAATGAACTGTTCTGCACAGCTCCGCTGCTTATATTTTAGGATTTTTTTTCCTTTGGGAGAGAGAAGAGTGGCTTGTAAAACTACTAGTGCAAAATAAGCATTAAGAATCACTTCACCTTCTTCATCAAATAAATCCACCTGAATTACTGGTTCTATGAAGCAGTATGTAATTCAAAAGTTTGATGAAGAACAGAATACTTTGAGTCTCAAAATATCTCTCCATAAATTACTTATTAACTACAAAGGGACAAATAATAACTTCACAGTGGAGAAAGTGCGGGGGCGCCACCTTAACCAAGATGCTAATGAGACAGATGACCATCAAGGGGCTCCTGTAAGGATGCACAGAGAGACACACCGTCACCGCTGTGGAACCCCATCCAAAGCACAGAACATGAAAGAACCATGAGGAAACAGGACAAACCCAGAATCAGGATCATTCTACACAACCACCAGCCTATACTCGTCACAAACTCTCATAATATGAGGAACAAAGAGGCTGAAGAATTATTTCATACTTAGACCAAAGTGACATGAGAACTAAGTGCAATGCATGACTGTAGACTGGTTCCTGGCCTGAAAAATTTAGCCACTAAGGATGTTACTGGAATAACTGGCAAAATTGGAATATGGATGGTAGATCAGTCAACAGTATCAATGTTAAATTTCTGACTTAGACCACTGTGCTGTGGTTTGGTAAGAAAATGTTGTTTCGCTTAGGAAGTAATCACTATTTCCAGGGAAAAGGGCAAAATGTGTCCTTACCCTTAAGGGGTTCAGGAGAAAAGAACATGTATATATGGAAAGACAGTGAATGCCAAAGCAAATAAAGCTAAATATTAATCATTGGTGAATCTAGGTAAAGCACATACAAGAGTTCTTTGTACTAATCTTGCAACTTTTCTTTAAGTTTGAAATTATAACTATATATCTACATCTATATAGATATATAAAAATCAACACACACAATTCAAAATAAAATGCATCAACCTAAAATCCAGCCTATTCTTCAGGTATTGTTGGCGATCTGAAGAGAAACAAAGGCTAGGATATCAAAAGGGATTGGGTCAGTAGATTCATTCATTAGGACCCTGAGTACATTTCTACTAACTTAAATTATGCTTTCATTTGAATCAAACATTTTGGACTGCCTTCAACTTAGTGCCAATTACTTATACATTTCAACACTCAAAGGATGAATTCCATACTTTTCCCCAAGTGAGGCACAAGGCTGTCAGTATTCTCGTGTGCTAACAAGGAAGCAAGGCCAATTTCTATAACCTAACTATAGGACTTCTGGGTACGTAAATTTTTTCTCATATGCCCAGTTCCCTATTTTCTTAGAAAATCCAATTTGCTCTGGGATTTCAAATACCACAGGCTCTTGTTTTTGTCACAACAAACGAACTATTTTATTCTGTAGATTCTTAAAAAGAAATTCAATGAATCTTTGCTCACTGCTAGCTTTTCTAGATCTCTCCCAATATCTCTTTGATCAAGCTTTTCCACCCACTCTGGAATAATCCAGGGGTAATTAGAACTTCTTACCTTCTTTAGCCCAAAAGGAGCCAATTCATCACAAGCTGTCATGGATTCTGATTCTAAATTACCAAGAGCCCCATTACTAACAGAGGCAGGGAATCTTCTTTGCAATTAAAGTGATAGATTTCTTTGCAGATGCAGTAGCATTTCACTTTTTAATTATGTTCATTTGGATCAAATGTGAGAAAATTCTTCCTCATTTTATTTTCCATCCAAAGAACACGATACAACAAACATTAATCCCAGAGTGATACAAGGCCAGACCTGCAAGGGCCTTAGGCAGAGCTGGACATCTATCAATGGGTCCTGTCCATTTTACAGGGTCTTAGTGGCTCCTTAAGCTCTATAGGGGAGGAAAGGGACTAATTATTTGTTACATCACATACTTCACTTAAGGGCTGGCCAAACCTTCCAGCATCCGCTAAGTTGTGATGAGACAGCATTAGATGTTTAGATAAACATAGACTAGCGCCGAACAGAACAATTTTGTTTCTTGTGCAGGCAAAGAACAGAGCCACAGTGCTGGGGATAAAGCAGTGTGTGCAGGTAAACATAAGCAACGAGGGAACAAATCTGTTTTTTCTCACTTAGGTGGTATTAACATGGTTATGTGTTGTCAAATTTTGAAAGAGAAAAATAAACAAAAACAGTTTGGGAGAAGAAGGAGGACACTCTGGAGGATCTGAAGGAACGTGAGGCCACCAAGGCTTACACAGATTTCCCAAGGCCTGAAAGACACCTGTCTGTCCACCTTGCTTTTAACCTTAAAGACTGGCCAGTTGTGGCTCCCGCAGCCTGTAGACCCGGGGCCTGCATCCTTATCTCCCCTTCCCCACTCTCCACGTGGTCAGCAGACTGGCGTCCATTCACTCACAGGAGACATTCAAAGGTCAAGGTTTTCGCTCAATGAGTATCTTCCAGCGATCTGTGCTCCAGACAACAGTGACTACCCTTTGTCCTGGTATGAATGCAGTTGCTCGCCGTTTTCCAAACACTTTCACACATATGTAAAGAAGAGTCTGGGAGCCCTCCAAGATTTTAAATTTTAGTTAAAAATGAAATTATATAGTAAGCTTTTGTAAAATTAAAACATCCACGTATGTGAGATTGTACCTCTGCATTTACTGCAGGCTGTTTGCAAAATTCAGGAAGCCCTGCCTTTCCATTCATTAAACACATAGTCGTTGAGCACCTCCTAAGGGCAAGGCAGGATGCCAGGTGATGGAGGTGGAGAAACAGGGCTTCTTCCTTGCTCCGATGGGGAAGGCACGTAAGCAGACACCCTCGGCACAGGAAAACACAGAATGGAGGTGCTGTGATGGGATAAAAGGGTCACGCTTATAAGAACAAAGGAAAAGCGCATCCTTCCAGTGCAGGAGACACAAACAAGCTCAGGAGGTTGGCAGGTGTCTTGAAGGAACATCAGTCTTGCTGAGGGGGGGGCAGAAACTCCAGGTTTACCCGACATAGCACGGGCATATATGCTCGCCACATTCCAAGAACCAGAAACACAAGAAAGAAGAAGCCAGACCAGACACCACAGAGCTGTGACCGTTGGGCTCAGAAGTCTGGGATTTTTATGAACCAAGGAGGAGCATGAAGGGGAAGTGACGGTCCAGCTGGCGGTGCTGGTTGGGGCAGGTGGGGGCAGATGAGGCTGCTGAAATGATCCACTGAGGGCTGACAGAGCTGGCTGTGGCAATGGGAATGGAAATAAGTGGAGATTCAAGAGATTTGGGGCCGGTACAAACCGCAGGGACTTGGAACCATCATATGAATGGATGAGGAAGTAGGCAAAATAGACTCTGAGCACTATTATATGTGAACACTTGGATGGCGTCCATGGACTGGCCAGCTTTTGCTGTTGAAACACTTACTGTGTTTCAACAGTCACATCCTGCACTGAGCCCTTGTTTTAAGCTCTTCAAACATCCCTGAGATAAGTGGGGGAGTTATTTCAATCCTCCTTTTTACAGATGAGAGAACCATGACTGGCAAGGTTTAGCCCTAAGCAGGAAACCCAACTAACCCAACTAATTGGTGCAGAGCTGGGACGAAAGATGTGTAGTCCTCATTACACAATCCAGCGAAACACAAAGATGGCTCAAAACTGTCCTAGTGGCATGTTTCCAGCCTAAGTGGGACAAAGTTCATACAACTTTATATCGTGAGCTGTGTTGTAAGGTGGTTTGTTGATAATGTCCATTCCAAAAGCCAACAGAAAGCTACCAGTACGCTGAATCATTAAAAACATGGAGGTACAGGACTCAAGTCTTACATGGTTCTGAAAAAAATACCCTTCACAGATGCTATTTTTAGACTCAAGTTTTCCCAGCATAAAGTTTTTAAAAGAACAATCCATCTAAAAAGCATGTAAAGAAATTCATTGACAAAGGTTTAGATGTTTTAGGACTTTAATGTCCTTCACACGGTCAACATAAAACACTGACAATGGATGAACAATAGGGGAAAAGACTATTCAGCAAAGATCTTCCTTCTTCGGCATCACTGGTCAAACACCAGAAGGAGAACGATCACGTGAAGCAACAGTAAGGGAATTTAACACAGATTTTTAGTTTAACAGCATAACTGAAAAACAAAACCAACCAACCAACCAACCAACCGATCTTCTACCCACTGAAAGGAAAGGAAAAGTGAATCAGGGAGCTTCCAAATCTTGTGAAGCAGCTTAAAAAGGGAGAGGGGAGGGGGAAGGGGAGGCACACGACTGTTGAGAACCTAACACTCTAATGCACAAGGTCAAGGATCCTAACAAATTCTCAAAGTCTCAACATATACCAACAAGAACCATATTATTAGAAATATAAAGGCACAGAGATATAAATGCATAGATATATAAACTATTTGGTAGTAAAAACAGACCTTGCTATATAAACATATAGTAAGTCACTTCTATCGCTTTATGAGAACAACCGTATAAAGAAAGAATCCAGAAGACCCCACTGCTGTCATCTTGCAAAGGATCAAAATTCAGCACCTGAAGGGCCCCACCCACCCTCCATGCTGTGTGTCTGTGTTTCTCTAAAAATAATAACCTGCAATTGGTATATAATTAAACCCATAGGCAGCTTTGAATATGAGATCTAGGCAGCAAAGACAGCAAAGACAACAGTAGCTGGAATTTGGTAGAAAAGTAAGAGAAGACTTTTTAAAAGCTTCCAGTTCAAGTCAGAATTAAGGTTAAGTTTCAACAGCTTGGGATAGCTGTGGATGCTTTTGTGTTCTCTGAAAAAAGAAGAAAATCTATCATAAGTATGTTCATTCGGAAAAAATACTGTGTTTTTTAGCCATGCCCAGGTGACTTTCAATTTTGTACACTGTTCAAGGGCAGAGTGTATATTAGTTAGGATGTGCTCATAGCTGGTGCATCTCCAAAAAATGCTTCATGAAGGCTGCCAGCTTCTGACATCTTCGTTGGTGACAGCATTACACAGAGAGGCCTGAATGCCTGCCACGGACCCAGAAGAACCACCGATGCAGCTGTTAAGAACAGGAGCATCTGGTTGAGCATCAGGATGACCCTCCTTCCCGTCACCAGCTCCGGCGAGAGTCACGGCACCTGAGGCCGTCGTGTCCAACCTCCCACCTGAAAGCCCCTGCAGGTGGCCAGGAGCGTCACACATCTCAGTCATTAGAAAATTCCTTTCCAACGACAGCGAAGGACCGTCATGCTCACAGGTAACCTAGGTTAGCTCAACTCTTCAATGAGCCTGCTGTGCAGGCGGCAGGGAGCGGGCAGCTATTCTCATGCGTGAAAACATACATCTTCCATGGAGCTCACAGAATTAACTACTCTCTCTGATGTTCAGGGGAGCAACAGTGTCTGTTCTTACACTGAACAGGCTTGTGCCAGCTGCACTACAGATGGGATGGCACCCTTTGTGCTGTCAGAGCAGAGATTTTCAAAGGAAATTTTGACCAAAGCTCCTAGAAGGTGCGGCCCCCCCCATGCTCTCGGCCGTGGAATCGTGCTAAGGGGCCTGTAAGCAGCAGCAGGAGCACCCCCGTAACAAACGGTCTTTCCCAACTAGTTACAATAACTGCTACTCCAGGATGGGCAGGCTCCTAGATGTGTCTCCTTCAGCGTCTGAAAACTAAACCAAGTCTCTGACAAGCTTCTGGATGGGACACGTACTCACCACCTATGCCCTTTCGGGGAGATCATACTGAGTTCAAGAGCTTTGTCAAGAAATCTTTTTTCTAAAGCATCATCTCCTTTGGTGTTGCCAATGCAGAATGGAATATTCATCTTGCTTCTATCCTGGGCCTGCACTGGACATCTGAAAAACATGTTTTTTCTTCCAGCTATTTTTCTGCAATGTGCAACTGCCATTAACAAAGCAACAGAAAAGTTTTAAAAACCATTTTCCAGATGCAAACAAGAGATTAAAAAAAAAGATCTGTGCCAGCACATTTATCATTTACTTAGGGAGATCACTCTTGCATATGGAACAGTGAGTTAACATTCTCTTATACGACTCATACTTAATTTCCAAGAGCCTCAGTTTCCTCATCTGAATATTAGCAATAATAATAATATCTCCATTTCATACTAGTTATGACAGTTCAGTGGTACAACATAGATGAAGCTTTCAACCCATGGCAGCCACCCAGCAATGTGAATGACCCTTTCTCTACAAGGCTGCAGAGAAAAAAAATAAGTTGGTCCGAATAGTGGCGGTAAGATTTAAAGATAATGAGCAGCAGCTTTCAAAGCACTTAAAACACTGTGTTGTCCCAAGCTGTGTGACCTTGAACAAGTTACTAAATCTCTCTGTTGTGCCTCTCTGATGTGAGGACTAAATGGCCACAAATTCTCTGCAGCCCTCCCAGCAAGAGGTGGGGTCTAGTGCTCCACACCTTTTGAATCTGGGCTGGCCTTGTGGACTTGCTTTGACCAAGAGACTGCAACAAGAGTGATGCTGTGCAACTTCCAAGCTGAGGCCTCAAGGGGCATGAGGCTTCTATACCTGCCCTCTTAAAACATCACTGCCATGGAAGCAAGCCCGAGCTAGCCTGCTGGAAATAACAGGCCCAGCCCACAGCCAGCACCAGCTGCCAGACAGATGAGGGGGCACATTTAGACTCTAGGTGGATCACCAGATGACTTTGGTTGAATAAGTGATCTCAGATGAGACCAGCAGAAGAAACCACCCCACTGAGCCCAGCCCCACCTGCTGACTGAAAAGAATCCTGAGCAAAAGAAATGGCTGTGGTTTTCAGTCACAGTCTTGAAGTGTTCTATGATGCAAAAGTAGATAACTGATAGAATTTAGAACAGCATCTGGAACACATTCAATGCTATGTAAATATCAATTGAAGTCAACAGAGTTGTCTTGTCATTCTCCGCACCTTGCACAGGGATCATACAGACTCTCAAAAATGAATGGGTCAAGTTTCATCTAGGATACGTTAGTATTGGACTTCAGTTTCTGATGTGGAGAGTGAGCAAGCCAAAATTATCTTCCACTGACAACCAAAGGAAACAAACAGAAGAAGAGCTGACATGCTATTCTGGATTACAAGGAAAATATGTCATAACTCTCTCCATTTTCTCAAGCACATCCTATTTTATTCTTCCACTTCAGCAGGGTGGGATTCATTAAAAGTAAACAGCAAAGAAAAGCAGTGTGAGGAAGCCTCCATTAAAAGCTATGCTCGGCCCTCAGGGCACACACATAATTCCTGTTAAAGTTAATAGGAGTCAAGTGCACATCGACAGACAGAAGAGACGCAAGCTGGGAAACCAAGTATCCGGTAATAGGCTTTGAGCCTGAATTCTGGGCCCCCCTTTGCACAGGTAGTAGGTATCCTGGTTGACACTGACGTTAAAAATGTAGTGTCTACCCTCTTTGATATTCTGCTGCCTCAGGCTCCCCAGGTGACAGTCCAATTATAGAGCTGGAGCAGCAAGAAGGACACGTGATTTAAGGGGAAAAATATTAAAAGGGGGAAGAATTAAGAACCTGGATTTACAAAGAATCTGTATTTACAGTCGTCCCCCACACATTTACCTACTGTGAACGTAGGTGGTATCCTGACAGCAACAATGTCATAACAACTAGAAATTGAAGATTAAATTTGCACGGTGCCTGAGAGTGTCCCTGCTGTGGGGCTGAGGGAAGGAAGAAAAAGATGAAGGGGAATCAGCTGCTCCCAACCTAGCAAGACGGCTGTGGAGGGAATTCAGATTCCACAGGATAAGCGCTGTGGAAGCACAGAGCTGAGCAAGTACCTCTGCCCAAGGGAAGGTTGAAGGTTTCAGCGGAAGGGAGGTGGGAAGGGTCAGGACAGGGGGAGACGAAGGAAGGGCATCTGGCATAGAGCTGTCTTTGCCAAGGCACAGGGGACCTCAGCAAGTTCTCTGCAGCACCTGGGGTGCTGGGTGTCTGGCTGGGGGAAGGACTGCAGACCGCAGAGGGCCCTGCAGACACGCTCTCCTGGGAACTGGATCCATCGGATCCTGGAGCACATGGAGCAATCAGGTCTGCACAACAAGGAGTTCTGCGTTGTAGAAAAAGCACTAGGACACAGGGGCTGGAGGGTGGGGACACTGGGGGAGAGGCCTGCTAGAAAGTTCCCACAAAGAACTTTCTAGGTCAACAGAATTAGGGCTCGTGATCAAGACAGGGACACTGGGGAGTTTCAAGCATGGGCAGTAAGTGAAAATGCCAATAAGGACCCAACAGTCATATAAATGAGTATAACAGGCCCAACATGACAGACTCAGCACAAACCCCCTACGTTACCTGTTAACTGTGAGGGCCCGTTCTTTACTTCCACAGAGAAACAGTCTCCCTTTTGCTTGAAACATACGGCCCTCCCAGTCTGTTTCTCCCACTTTCAGAGACACGGGGATTATGAAATAAGACATCTGGATTTAAATCATCTTCCCATGTTCCAGTAAGGGCTCAAATTGTGTGTTTTAAACCCTGTGAGCCACACCGAGCACTGCCGTGGGCTGTGCTGGGCCACCGCTCCCAGGAGTTATCACTAAATCCCACAGCAGGGGCAGGGCCTGTGGCCGAATGAGTTGGGGGCAGGGAGAAGGTGCCAGGCTGACAGAGCGCTAGCAGGGGGCCGGGTGGGTGTGGAAGCAGCAGGTAATCCTGGGACTACAAAGCTTCCAGGACAGTCTGAGTAGCACTCCCCAGGGAGTCTAGGACGGAAGCGGATAAGGATGGTTGTGACTGGAAAAGCGGTGCCACAGTCAGTCATAGAAATTTAGGAAATCCTGAATTAACAGGGCTACACGGGTTTCTGGACTCAACTTCCTAGAGCGTCTCAAGAGCTCTGGTGAATCGTGAACTCCCAAGAGGATAATTCATACAGGAACAGAGTTTTCCCCAAATGCATGTGGCTGAAAAACCCACTGCATCTCTGGGATGAGTATTCTAGAATGCCCACTGAGAAACCCCTGGACTTCCCAAGGTACCAGAGGGGTGTGTGTGAGGGGAAAGGCACCACCTCAGCGTGAAACAGCATCTCACAAAGGTGGTGACAGTTAGTAGGGCGCAAGAAAACCGCAGGCAGCTGGCAAGCGATGACAAGATGCTCGTTTCAGTGGTGTCTGCTCCAAAAGACAAACCAGAAACAAGAAGGGCGTGAAGAGTGCATCCTGAGGTGAGAGAAGCCCACAAAACAGTCACTAGGCCTCTCCTGACTGCCTAACTTTTAAATAAAAAATTAACTCTAAATTTGCACACGATTAGGAAAACTAGAGTAAAAATATAAAGATCTATTCCCTTCCATAGAGGTGGTTGCCATTAACAGTCTTTTGTGCATTCTCAGGATCAGATACACAAGTGTGTATACGTGTATATATGCGTGTTTCCGTATGTACATATATACATATATAGTATTTACCAATACAAACACTGTGGCTTTCTAAGTGGAATCATAGAAATGTCCTTTTCTACACCTGCTCTTTTTCCTTTTGACCTCATGACATATCAGGTCATCTTCCCAGTTTGCTCACAGACCTTCCCCGTTCTCCACACACACGTTACTCCATACCACGGATGGATCCTAATTTCCTTCATCAGACCCCTCCCGAAGGACATCCGGGTTGTCTCTAGATTTTCCCCATTATGTAAGTATCCCTCATTGGACTTGCGGGTGCCTGATTTTATGCACACTTCTGTGCAAGGCAAAGTACTGGCAGAGGGCAGGTGCCTAGAAATAAAAGTCTTTGGTCAAAGAGCAAGAGAGTTTTGAACTTTGATGGACGCTGCAAACCTCGCTCCAAAATTGAACACATTTATTATACTTAACATAGGCAAAGTGTGTTTGTTCCCTCGTCTACACCAGATGTTATCAGTCTTTAGAATTTCTGCCCATCAGAGGGGAAGAAAATCCCATGGTTTTAATCTGCATTTCCTAAAGAAGTTGGCCCCTCTTCAACTGTCTAGTAGCCAGCTGTGTTTCAACAGCTATGAGTTTCAACAGCTATGAGTTGTTTGCTCATACAGGTAGAAACCGCCCCCTGCCTTTTTAAAATTTGCTTATCCTTTTTCATTTATTTGTGGGTTCTTCTCTATATCAACAGTAACCTTTATATGTTAATACACTACCCAACTTTGGTGTCTGTCATTTTGTTTTGTTTACGTCTTGAACTGTAGAAAAATTTTATATTTTCATGGAATTAAATATCTTTTACTTTATGGCTTCTGAGTTTTATGGCTTACTTAGGAAGGCTTCTGTACTCCCTACACTTACACAGAAATTCTCTCCTGTATTTTATATTTGCTTCTTGCATTTAGTTGCCTTTGCATCTTTTCAACTGACTAGAACTTGTGTATGCTATGATGCAAATATCTAATTTCTGTTTAAATGAATTATCAATGCTTCAATCAATCAATTAGACAAAAAGTCAAGTTAGACTGTAAAATTGTCTAAGTTAAAATACAATTCTCAAGTAAACAGGGACCTGTTCCTGGACTTTTCCTCCGATCTCTGTTTCCCTCTGCCAGTGGCTTTATATATTAATAGATCGTATGTTAACATTACATTTTATTAATGTTAACATATATGTTTAAAATGTTTCATCTATCCTTTTGCACTAACTTTTTCAGGAGAACACTGAACTGGCTTCTAGATATTTACTAATTTTTGTGACTATTGCAAATGGGATCTTTCCTTGTTTTTCAGTGTTATTTCTGGCTTATGGGAAAGTAACTGACTTCTACATACTTAGACACAACTGATGACAATTCTGAACATGATCATTTCTAGTTTTTCCACTGATTCCTGCATTTTGAAAATACAGTCATTATCATCTGTGATTTTTGTTGTTTCCTTAGTAAAGGCTCTGGAAACAGCCCCCCCACCAATCACCCCATGTTCTTATCCTGCCTGATCCCACTTCCCCGCTGCACCTGACCCTAACCTGTCTGCACTGCTGTAAAACATTGTCTGTTCACAGGGTTCTGATGACAATAAAAGGTATTCATATCTGTAAAGTGCCAAGGGCTCTGCCTACTTTATTTTATTTTGGGGTTGTCAACAGACACATCACATGCTTCCCTCTTTCCTAAGGCCTGGACCCCACATGAAAGGGAGAAAAGGTGACCTCGTATCTGGATATGGATTTTGTCACTTCAAGAGCTTTATCATATTAAAATTAATATCTAATAAATATTAAACACTATGTGTCAGGAACATCCTAGGTACGTTCCATAAGAACCACAAATAATATTAACAGCTAACCGTTAAGGAAGTAATTAACTGTTAAGGAATAACCATTAAAGCTGTTTTAATTTTAGCACACCAGAAAATATAAGGGGTATAAATTCTAGTAGCATTAAAAAAAAGAAAGAGGGCTTCCATGGTGACGCAGTGGTTGACAGTCCGCCTGCCGATGCAGGGGACACGGGTTTGTGCCCTGGTCCGGGAGGATCCCACATGCCGCGGAGCTGCTGGGCTGGTGAGCCATGGCCGCTGAGACTGTGCATCCGGAGCCTGTGCTCCACAACGGTGAGAGGCCTGCGTACCGCAAAAAAAAAAAAAAAAAAAAAAAGAGTTACCAATTCTAATAGTAGCTTTTCCTTTTCGACCACTTTCCAAAATTATAGTTCTCTTTTTCTGTCTAGAAGCTTTGGATGGTTCCTTCACCGATGAAGAAGTTATCCATTGGTACTGAGAGAGAAATGATAAATATGCCATTTAAGTTACAGGTAAATTAGGAGGGTTTGATCTTCATTAGAAATTAAGATATTTTAAGTTAATAAAAGGTCTTCAATCTGCATTTCTGGGAAGCTAAATTAAAGCATCACACAACATTTTCAAAAACAGAAAAGCCATTTCATTTGACTAAAAACTTAGTTTTAAGATGGCAGAAAGTGCCTTGATAATTTTCTTTTAAGAAGGAAAGAAAAACAAGCCATTAAAGAGAAATTATTCTGAGAGAATTAAAACATGTTATATACCTCTGACTTGGCACTCCTTCCATTCTGAAAGGAGTTCTTTTTTGGTAACTGCTTTCATCACAGAATGACTTAAAGTAAAATAAATTGAAATTAGAGTAATTATTTCCCAATGAGTGGCTATTTCCATTTAAAACCAAAAGCCAACTAATTATTGCTTTTCCCATAAAATTAAATATGAAATCTACATTATGTAATTATACACTTATTTCCCCCTTTGTGTATTCTAATTTCTTCCTCAAAAACCTAAGATGCCATCTTGCAGACCGCACCCAGTGGCTACTATTTTGGCAGCAGCAAAGGTCAGCTTTAAACATTTTGCATCTAAAGTGGCTTTAGATACCTTTGGATAGAAAGTACAGTCTGAGCACCATCCAGACGCTTAGATACCTAAAGGGCATCCAAGATAACAAACCAAAGTCCTGATAGTCCCTCAAAAGCTGCTCCTCCCATCAGCCCCCTTCTTCTAAGTGATGCCACCCAGTTGCACACATAATCATCAATGACTTGTCTCCTTGTTACTATTTCCTTCATACCCCACATCTAATCTATCTGCAGGTCTTGATAGCTACACCCTCAAAACACAACCTGAATTCAACCACTTTTCACTTGCTCCAAACTTCCAACCTAACCTAGGTCATAAACATGTCTTATTTGGAGCACTGTGACAGTCTCCTAACTGGCCTCCCTGTTTCTCTTCTTTATCCTCCCAAGTCCATTCTCTATACCAGGTCACCTTATTCATATACTATTTGGATCATGCCTTTTTCCAGTTCAAACCCCTCTACTCATTTAGAATAATCCACATCTTTACTCTGGCCTTCAAGACTTTACAAGAGCAGACCCCTGGCTAGCTCCTTGACCTCATGTCATACCACACTCTTCTTCACTCGGTACTCTGGCCATGTTGGTCTCCTTGCTTTTCCTTAAATACTCCACCCACCTACATGCCTGCATACTCATTGCCTCCTTGTCCTGGAATGTGCTTACTCCAGTTCTTCCATGGCTTGCTCCTCTCTTCATTCATGTCTCTGTTCAAATGCCACTTCTCCAGTGAAGCTGTCCCCTAACAAACCTATCCAATGGAGTCCTACCTGCTCTCCCTCACTCTCCTTACTTTAAGATATTTTTGCACTTCCTACCCCCTAAAATTATAATACTTATCTGTTTACTCATTTCTATCTGAACTCCCTCACTCTCCTTACTTTAAGATATTTTTGCACTTCCTACTCTCTAAAATTATATTACTTATCTGTTTACTCATTTCTATCTGAACTCCTTCACTAGAATGTAAGCTCCACGAGGGCAAGACTTTTGTCTGTCTGGTTCACTGCTTTATCCCTAGTGCCTACACCCATATCTGGCACACAGAAGATATTTTAAAAGTTGCTTGTGATTCTGACAAATGAATAAAGTGCTCCTGGCAAGAATTCAGAGGTTGCACAGGAAAGAAATAATGCTCTTGGTGGAAGTAGGCTTAGTATCTAGGTTCACCTCTATTCAGAGTAGGGATAAGAACAATTTACAAGTAAAATTCACTTTAATTAGTACATTATCTGCTAAAAACATAAGGGAAGTGCAACACTAGAAAAGTACAGTTGAAGCTTGAACAACATGGGTTTGAACCTCGCGCATATATTTCAATAAATATGTACTATTGTCCTACACGATCCAAAGTTGGTTGAATCCACAGATGTGGAACCACTGACTATAAACTTATACCCAGATTTTCAACTGTGTAGGGGTCGGCACCCCTAACCCCACGTTGTTCAAGGGCCAACTGTGTGTGATGAGGAAAGTTAAACACATTAAATTTAAAAAAACTGTCAATACGTGAACAAATTCTTTTTGTTTTGCTACGGGTTTATCAATTTCAAAAAAGTGACCACATACCAACAAGTGGATTTTTTCTTATATCCAGAACGAGCAGAGTTCTGTTGGTTTCAAGGGCCTTTAGTAAAGCCTTTGCTCCTTCACTGGTGAGGCCACACTGCTGCAGGTCAAGTGCTTTCGATGGAAGACAAAAGGTCACTTCCTAACTCTACAGATTTAACATATAGACAGCTCTCATTTTCTCACGTGTGGAAGAGTCCTGCACAAGACAAGTCATGGCAGGTTTGTAATTTTGGGTATGGAAAAAAACAGAAATGTATATGCACACACATAATGCATGATCCAATTTAAAAACCTCTTCTTGAATGTGCAATGATAACCCTGGCTTTAGTATCAATAAATCATCCAACATATTTTACAATTACAGAACTGAAGAATAACTGTATATAACGTGTGAGCAAAAAGCATCACAAAATGAATCTCAGTTCATAATTAGCAAGGGCGGCAGAGGCATGTAAACCTCACAAGCAAAACCTGGTGGAGCTCAGAAATGCACTGCATTCTTTTGATCATGATCTTCAGCTCCAAATCACACTTGAAACTAGCTAAAAGGGGAAAACAAAATAGGAGAAATGTAATAACTGTTAGTTTTAGAGGAAAAAAGGACAAGTCTAAGAGGATACAAATAATAACAAATTCAAACAATGTGTGAATAGAGAATACATAGTAAAAACCTATCATGAAAGTATGATGGTCAAGAACTCTCTCCATAAAAAGTCAGACAAAAACCAGAAACACTGAACATGAATTCTAGTAGTTCTGGGGCTGAACAACCTACTCATTTAAACCAAAGGGATCATCACCAAAGCACACGTATTAAAAAATATTACATGAAAGGAAACTACGATGAGTCTTTTTTTTAAGTGTGGTGTGGACCATCACATTAAAATAACTGGAGTCTTTCAACACCCCCATGACACATAGAAATAGCAAGTAAGACTTATGGATCTGACAGGATATGATACAACCCTTACAAACTCTCACTACAGAAGAATGGACACAGGGTATAATTAACCAAATAGCCAAATTAATACAAACAGCCAGTAAACCTCACCAGTAAATCAAATGAATACAAAATAAAACAAAATGTAGTTATTTTCCTATCAGATTAAGCCAAGATTCTGTAAGAAAAGCCTTTAAATAATGTCTATACCCTTTTGATCCAACAACTCTCTTTCTAAGAATTTAACCAAAAGAAATAGAGATATAGGTAAGGATATATATCAGAGTACTATTTGTAACTGAAAAACTGGACAAAGCTTATATACAAGAATGGATAAGCTACGTGCACTGTGGCATATTCATATAATGAAATACTGAACAATCACAAAAAATGATGCAGGAGACAAATTTACTGACTTGCTAAAATGCTCATACTAAATTAATTGAAAAAAGTTATAAAATTTGGAGTAATCCCACTTGCATAGAAAATGGAGAGATACTCATTTTTGTAGTTTTACATTTTTTTACAAGTGCTACAAGCCACTGTTTGTGAGAGGCAGTCTTCACAGCTAATGTTGTGGTAGACTATAAATTGGCATAGCATTTCTGGGTGGTAATTTGGCCATGTGTATCAAAAGTCTTTTTTTTTTTTAATTAGTTTCTGCTTTATAACAAAGTGAATCAGTCATACATATACATCTGTTCCCACATCCCTTCCCTCATGCACCTCCCTCCCTCCCACCCTCCCCATCCCACCCCTCCAGGCGGTCACAAAGCACCGAGCTGATCTCCCTGTGCTCTGCGGCTGCTTCCCACTATCTATCTACCTTACGTTTGGTAGTGTATATATGTCCATGCCTCTCTTTCGCTTTGTCACAGCTTACCCTTCTCCCTCCCCATATCCTCAAGTCCATTCTCAAGTAGGTCTGTGTCTTTATTCCCGTTTTACCCCTAGGTTCTTCATGACATTTTTTTTAAAATTCCGTATATATGTGTTAGCATACGGTATTTGTCTTTCTCTTTCTGACTTACTTCACTCTGTATAACAGACTCTAGGTCTATCCACCTCATTACAAATAGCTCAGTTTCGTTTCTTTTTATGGCTGAGTAATATTCCATTGTATATATGTGCCACATCTTCTTTATCCATTCATCCGATGATGGACACTTAGGTTGTTTCCAGCTCCAGGCTATTGTGAATAGAGCTGCAATGAACATTTTGGTCCATGTTTCTTTTTCAATTATGGTTTTCTCAGGGTATATGCCTAGTAGTGGGATTGCTGGGTCATATGGTAGTTCTATTTTTAGTTTTTTAAGGAACCTCCATACCGTTCTCCATAGTGGCTGTACCAATTCACATTCCCACCAGCAGTGCAAGAGTGTTCCCTTTTCTCCACACCCTGTCCAGCATTTATTGTTTCTAGATTTCTTGATGATGGCCATTCTGACTGGTGTGAGATGATATCTCATTGTAGTTTTGATTTGCATTTCTCTAATGATTAATGATGTGGAGCATTCTTTCATGTGTTTGTTGGCAGTCTGTATATCTTCTTTGGAGAAATGCCTATTTAAGTCTTCTGCCCATTTTTGGATTGGGTTGTGTGTTTTTTTGCTATTGAGCTTCATGAGCTATTTATAAATTTTGGAGATTAATCCTTTGTCAGTTGCTTCATTTGCAAATATTTTCTCCCATTCTGAGGGTTGTCTTTTGGTCTTGTTTATGGTTTCCATTGCTGTGCAAAAGCTTTGAAGTTTCATTAGGTCCCATTTGTTTATCTTTGTTTTTATTTCCATTTCTCTAGGAGGTGGGTCCAAAAGGATCTTGCTGTGATTTATGTCATAGAGTGTTCTACCTATGTTTTCCTCTAAGAGTTTGATAGTTTCTGGCCTTACATTTAAGTCTTTAATCCATTTTGAGCTTATTTTTGTGTATGGTGTTAGGGAATGATCTAATCTCAAACTTTTACATGTCCCTGTCTAGTTTTCCCAGCACCACTTATTGAAGAGGCTGTCCTTTCTCCACTGTACATTCCTGCCTCCTTTATCAAAGATAAGTTGGCCATATGTGCGTGGGTTTATCTCTGGGCTTTCTATCCTGATCCACTGATCTATCTTTCTGTTTTTATGCCAGTACCACACTGTCTTAATTACTGTAGCTTTGTAGTATAGTCTGAAGTCAGGGAGCCTGATTCCTCCAGCTCCGTTTTTCGTTCTCAAGATTGCTTTGGCTATTTGGGGTCTTTTGTTTTTCCAAACAAATTGTGAAATTTTTTGTTCTAGTTCTGTGAAAAATGCCAGTGGTAGTTTGATAGGGATTGCATTGAATCTGTAGATTGCTTTGGGTAGTAGAGTCATTTTCACAATATTGATTCTTCCAATCCAGGAGCATGGTATATCTCTCCATCTATTTGTATCATCTTTAAATTCTTTCATCAGTGTCTTATAATTTTCTGCATACAGGTCTTTTGTCTCCTTAGGTAGGTTTATTCCTAGATATTTTATTCTTTTTGTTGCAATGGTAAATGGGAGTGTTTTCTTGATTTCATTTTCAGATTTTTCATCATTAGTGTACAGGAATGCCAGAGATTTCTGTACATTAATTTTGTATCCTGCTACTTTACCAAATTCATTGATTAGCTCTAGTAGTTTTTCGGTAGCATCTTTAGGATTCTCTATGTATAGTATCATGTCATCTGCAAACAGTGACAGCTTTACTTCTTCTTTTCCGATTTGGATTCCTTTTATTTCCTTTTCTTCTCTGATTGCTGTGGCTAAAACTTCCAAAACTAGGTTGAATAAGAGTGGTGAGAGTGGGCAGCCTTGTCTTGTTCCTGATCTTAGTGGAAATGGTTTCAGTTTTTCTCCATTGAGGACGATGTTGGCTGTGGGTTTGTCATATATGGCCTTTATTATGTTGAGGAAAGTTCCCTCTATGCCTACTTTCTGCAGGGATTTTATCATAAATGGGTGTTGAATTTTGTCGAAAGCTTTCTCTGCATCTATTGAGATGATCATATGGTTTTTCTCCTTCAACTTGTTAATATGGTGTATCACATTGATTGATTTGCGTATATTGAAGAATCCTTGCATTCCTGGAATAAACCCCACTTGATCATGGTGTATGATCCTTTTAATGTGCTGTTGGATTCTGTTTGCTAGTATTTTGTTGAGGATTTTTGCATCTATGTTCATCAGTGATATTGGCCTGTAGTTTTCTTTCTTTGTGACATCCTTGCCTGGTTTTGGTATCAAGGTGATGGTGGCCTCGTAGAATGAGTTTGGGAGTGTTCCTTCCTCTGATATTGTTTGGAAGAGTTTGAGAAGGATGGGTGTTAGCTCTTCTCTAAATGTTTGATAGAATTCACCTGTGAAGCCACCTGGTCCTGGGCTTTTGTTTGATGGAAGATTTTTAATCACAGTTTCAATTTCAGTGCTTGTGATTGGTGTATTCATATTTTCTATTTCTTCCTGAGTCAGTCTTGGCAGGTTGTGCATTTCTAAGAATTTGTCCATTTCTTCCAGGTTGTCCATTTTATTGGCATAGAGTTGCTTATAGTAATCTCTCATGATCTTTTGTATTTCTGCAGTGTCAGTTGTTACTTCTCCTTTTTCATTTCTAATTCTATTGATTTGAGTCTTCTCCCTTCTTTTCTTGATGAGTCTGGCTAATGGTTTGGCAATTTGTTTATCTTCTCAAAGAAGCAGCTTTTAGTTTGGTTGATCTTTGCTATTGTTTCCTTCATTTCTTTTTCATTTATTTCTGATCTGATCTTTATGATTTCTTTCCTTCTGCTAGCTTTGGGGTTTTTTTGTTCTTCTTTCTCTAATTGCTTTAGGTGCAGGGTCAGGTTGTTTACTCGAAATGTTTCCTGTTTCTTAAGGTGGGATTGTATTGCTATAAACTTCCCCCTTAGAACTGCTTTTGCTGCGTCCCATAGGTTTTGGGTCATCGTGTCTCCATTGTCATTTGTTTCTAGGTATTTTTTAATTTCCTCTTTGATTTCTTCAGTGATCACTTCGTTATTGAGTAGTGTATTGTTTAGCCTCCATGTGTTTGTATTTTTTACAGATCTTTTCCTGTAATTGATGTCTAGTCTCATAGCATTGTGGTCGGAAAAGATACTTGATACAATTTCAATTTTCTTAAATTTACCAAGGCTTGATTTGTGACCCAAGATATGATCTATCCTGGAGAATGTTCCATGAGCACTTGAGAAAAATGTGTATTCTGTTGTTTTTGGATGGAATGTCCTATAAATATCAACTAAGTCCATCTTGTTTAATGTATCATTTAAAGCTTGTGTTTCCTTATTTATTTTCATTTTGGATGATCTGTCCATTGGTGAAAGTGGGGTGTTAAAGTCCCCTACTATGAGTGTGTTACTGTCGATTTCCCCTTTTATGGCTGTTAGTATTTGCCTTATGTATTGAGGTGCTCCTATGTTGGGTGCATAAATATTTACAATTGTTATATCTTCTTCTTGGACCAATCCCTTTATCATTATGTAGTGTCCTTCTTTGTCTCTTCTAATAGTCTTTATTTTAAAGTCTATTTTGTCTGATATAAGAATTGCTACTCCAGCTTTCTTTTGATTTCCATTTGCATGGAATATCTTTTTCCATCCCCTTACTTTCAATCTGTATGTGTCTCTAGGTCTGAAGTGGGTCTCTTGTAGACAGCATATATATGGGTCTTGTTTTTGTATCCATTCAGCCAATCTGTGTCTTTTGGTGGGAGCATTTAGTCCATTTACATTTAAGGTAATTATTGATATGTATGTTCCTATTCCCATTTCCTTAATTGCTTTGGGTTCGTTATTGTAGGTATATTCCTTCTGTTGTGTTTCTTGCCTAGAGAAGTTCCTTTAGCATTTGTTGTAAAGCTGGTTTGGTGGTGCTGAACTCTCTCAGCTTTTGCTTGTCTGTAAAGGTTTTAATTTCTCCATCAAATCTGAATGAGATCCTTGCTGGGTAGAGTAATCTTGGTTGCAGGTTTCTCTCCTTCATCACTTTAATTATGTCCTGCCACTCCCTTCTGGCTTGTAGAGTTTCTGCTGAGAGATCAGCTGTTAACCTGATGGGGATTCCCTTGTGTGTTATTTGTTGTTTTTCCCTTGCTCCTTTTAATATGATTTCTTTGTGTTTAATTTTTGACAGTTTGATTAATATGTGTCTTGGTGTATTTCTCCTTGGATTTATTCTGTATGGGACTCTCTGTGCCTCCTGCTTGATTAACTATTTCCTTTCCCATATCAGGGAAGTTTTCAACTATAATCTCTTCAAATATTTTCTCAGTCCCTTTCTTTTTCTCTTCTTCTTCTGGAACCCCTATAATTCGAATGTTGGTGTGTTTAATGTTGTCCCAGAGGTCTCTGAGACTGTCCTCTGTTCTTTTCATTCTTTTTTCTTTATTTTGCTCTGCATCAGTTATTTCCACTATTTTATCTTCCACCTCACTTATTCGTTCTTCTGCCTCAGTTATTCTGCTATTGATCCCATCTAAAGTATTTTTCATTTCATTTATTGTGTTTTTAATCGATGCTTGATTCACCTTTAGTTCTTCTAGGTCCTTGTTAACTGTTTGTTGCATTTTGTCTATTCTATTTCCAAGATTATGGATCTTGGAAATAGAATCTTGGATCAGCTTTACTATCATTATTCTGAATTCTTTTTCAGGTAGACTGCCTATTACCTCTTCATTTGTTAGGTCTGGTAGGTTTTTATCTTGCTCCTTCACCTGCTGTGTGTTTTTCTGTCTTCTCATTTTGCTTATGTTACTGTGTTTGGGTTGTCCTTTTTGCAGGCTGCAGATTCGTAGTTCCCATTGTTTTTGGTGTCTGACCCCAGTGGCTAAGGTTGTTTCAGTAGGTTGTGTAGGCTTCCTGGTGGGGGGGACTAATGCCTGTGTTCTGGTGGTTGAGGCTCGATCTTGTCTTTCTGGTGGACAGGTCCACGTCTGGTGGTGTGTTTTGGGGTGCCTATGGCCTTATTATGTTTTTAGGTAGCCTCTCTGCTAATGGGTGGGGTTGTGTTCCTGCCTTGCTAGTTGCTTGGCATAGGGTGACCAGCACTGTAGCTTGCTGGTCGTTGACTGAAGCTGGGTGCTGGTGTTGGGATGGAGATCTCTGGGAGATTTTCGCTGCTTGATATTATGTGGAGCTGGGAGGTCTCTTGTGGACCCGTGTCCTGAAGTTGGCTCTCCCACTTCAGAGGCACAGCACTGGCTCCTGGCTGCAGCACCAAGAGCCTTTCATCCACCCGGCTCAGAATAACAGGGAGAAAATGTAGAAAGAAAGAATTAGTAGAAGAAAGAAAGAGAGAGGGAAAGAAAGGAAGAAGGGAAGAAAGGAAGGAAGGAAGGAAGAAAGAAAGAAAGGAGGGAGGGAGGGAGGAAGGATGGAAAGAAAGAAGGAAAGAAAGGAGGGAGGGAGGGAGGAATGAAATCAAAAGGAAGAGTGAATGGAAGAAGGGAGGGAGGGAGGAAGGAAAGCAAAAGGAAGAGTGAATGGAAGAAGGGAGGGAGGGAGGGAGGAAGGAAAGAAAGAAAGACAGGAGGGAGGGAGGGAGGGAGGAAAGAAAAAGAAAGTGGAAAGAAGAAGGGTGGGAGGGAGGGAGGGAGGAAAGGAAAAGAAAGAAGGAAAGGAGGAGCGGAGGGTGGGAGGGAGGAAGGGAAGGTAGGAAAAAACGAAAGAGCAGGTAAAGTAAAATAGAATAAAGTATGAAATATAGTAGCGTTATTAAAATTAGAAAGTAATTATTGAAAAAAAAACGGACCGATAGAACCCTGGGACATATGGTGGAAGCAAAGCTATACAGAGAGAATCTTACACAGAAGATTACACATACTCATTCACAAAAAGAGAGCAGGGGGAAAAATCAAAAATCTTGCTCTCCAAGTCCACCTCCTCAATTTGGGATAATTCGTTGTAAAAAGAGGAAAAGGGCGAGAAGTCTGAAATCTTGCTCTCTAAGTCCACCTCCTTAATTTGGAATAATTCGTTGTCAAAAGAGGAAAAGGGGGGAAAGTCTTAAATCTTGTCCTCAAAGTCCACTTCTTCAATTTGGGATGATTCGCTGTCCATTCATGCACTCCACAGACGCAGGGCACATCAAATGGACCGTGGAGCTTTAATCCGCTGCCTCCGAGGCTGCACAGAGAGATTTCCCTGTCTCTGCTCTCACAGCTCCCGGGTCTCAGCCTTGGACCTGGCCCCGCCTCTGCACATAGGTCGCCAGAGGGCGTCCGTTCTTCGCTCAGACAGGACAGGTTTAAAGGAGCCGCTGATTCGGGGGCTCTGGCTCACTCAGGCAGAGGGGAGGGAGGGGCGCGCAGTGTGGGGTGGGCCTGCGGCGGCAGAGGCCGGCGTGACGTTGCAGCAGCCCATGGCGCTCCGTGCGCTTTCCCGGGAAAGCCGTCCCCGGGTCTGGGACCCCGGCAGTGGCGGGGTGCACAGGCCCCCCGGAAGTCGGGGCGGACAGTGACCCACGCTCACACACAGGTCCTGCGTCGGCGGCAGCGGCAGCAGGCGGCGGCAGCGTCGGCGGCGGGCGGCGGGAGCGTCGGCGGCGGGGGCGGGCGGCGGGCCGCGTCGGTGGCGGCGGGCCGCGGCGGCGGGTGGCGGCGGCGGCAGCAGGCTGCGGCGGCGGCCCACGCCCGTCTCCGAGGTCCACGCGTTACCCGCGGCTCGCGCCTGTCCCGGCGCTTCCCCAAGCAGCCCTCTTAATGCCCTCTCCTCGCGCACCAGGAAACAAAAGGGAAAAAAGTCTCTTGCCTCTTCAGCAGCTCCAGACCCTTTCCCCGGACTCCCTCCGGGCTAGCCGTGGTGCACTAACCCCTTCAGGCTCTCTTCCTGTCGCCAGCCCCATTCCTCTCCCTGCGCTCCGACTGAAAGCCAATACCCGAGCCTCAGCTCCCAGCCCCGCCCACCACGGCGGCTGAGCAGACAAGCCTCTCGGGCTGGTGTGTGCCTGAGGGCACCGATCCTCTGTGCCGGAATCTCTCCGCTTTGCCCTCCACAACCCTGTTGCTGTGCTCTCCTCCGCTACTCCTAAGCTTTCCCCCTCCGCCACCTGCAGTCTCCGCCCGCGAAGGGGCTTGTAGTGTGTGGAAACCTTTCCTCCTTCACGGCTCCCTCCCACTGGTGCAGGTCCCGTCCCTATCCTATTGTCTCTGTTTATTCTTTTTTTCTTTTGCCCTACCCAGGTATGTGGGGAGTTTCTTGCCTTTTGGGGGGTCTGAGGTCTTCTGTCAGCGTTCAGTAGGTGTTCTGTAGGAGTTGTTCCACGTGTAGGTGAATTTCTGATGTATCTGTGGGGAGGAAGGTGATCTCCGCGTCTTACTCTTCTGCCATCTTCCCAAGCTCTATCTTGATTACTTCAAATTTTTGGCAATTATGAATAAAGCTGCTCTAAAAATCTGTGTGTAGGCTTTCATGTTTTGCATTTGGATAATTAACTAGGAGTGTGACTGCTGGATTGTATGATAGGTAAGCCTATATTTAGCTTCATAAGAAATTTACAAAGTGCTTGTACCATTTTGCATTCCAACAGCAATTAACGAGCTTTCCTGTTGCTCTATATCTTCACCAATATTTGGTGTTTACCATGTTTTGGAGTTTAGCCATTCTGATAAGTGCTTAGTGGTTTCTCGTGAAATGAAGTTTTTTTTAATAAATTTATTTTATTTTTGGCTGCGATGGGTCTTTGTTGCTGTGCACGGGCTTTAGTTGCGGTGAGCTCGGGCTACTCTTCATTGCGGTGCACGGGCTTCTCATTGCGGTGGCTTCTCTTGTTGCGGAGCTCAGGCTCTAGGCGCACGGGCTTCAGTAGCTGTGGCACGTGGGCTCAGTAGGTGAGGCTCACAGGCCCTAGAGCGCAGGCTCAGTAGTTTTGGCGCACGAGCTTAGTTGCTCTGTGGCATGTGAGATCTTCCCAGGCCAGGGCTCGAACCCATGTCCCCTGCATTGGCAGGTGGATTCTTAACCACTGCGCCACCAGGGAAGCCCAGAAATGGAATTGTATTAATTCTTTTTTACTTTAATTTGGATGCAGACCCTATTTATTTATTTATTTATTTAGTAATGTAGCTACAGTCTAGTACCTGAAAACGTTTATCCTAGAACCAGATTGTCTAGATTCAAATTCTAACCCTACATTTTGCTCCTTGTGAGACATAGGCTAACTACTTAGCATGTGCTTCAGTAGCCTTATAGATAAGATGGAGATAATAATACCATCTATCTCACAGAATTGTTAAAATTCAGTTAGATTATCATGGAACATATAAATAACAATAAGAGTATCTGGCCTATAGTAAACTCTTTTACCTTTAATTGTATATAATAATTTCATTCTTTTATTTTATCAAGGGGAAGGAATTTAGAATGTAATTCCAAATATTGATAGAACTAGGGTAATTATTTTAATTTTAAATTAATTAAAAAAACTCAGTTACATAAAGATAGAATTCCTCTATTTCTGCATCATTACCATATTTAGCTTTCAGCACAGTATTTAAATTTCAATTCAGTAACTTCACAGTTGTACGTCTTTTTACAAACTTTCAATATTGAGAACAGTGGCCTGAAGAATTTTTAAGCTGTTTTTTTTTTTTTTTTTTTTTTTTTTTTGTTGGGAGGGAGAAGAAGGATAAGTTTTAACCCCACTATTTTGTAATTTAGTTTGGTCATGACTCTGATTTGATGAAACTGAGATCAGTATGATAAATGAAATTGCAGAGTTCAAGACTTTGCTCCACTGTTTATTGTTAACTATTCAAATGAACTGAATTCTTAAAATTTCAGTTGTTTCCAGAACATGCCGCTTCTGAAGCATCTTAATCTCAATGTGTAAGCAGATTGTTATTGTTCATCTAATCCATCAACCATAACTGCATTGCCAGTGGTCTGGCCCTAGGAGGGCACAAAGTTCATAGACTTAATTATTACAAACAGTATGTCTTCTATTTTAATTTTCTAGTGGAGGGTAACTCTGGGTCAGTCATGCAAGGAACTGACTTAAGTTCCATGTCCTTGAAAAATGTTGCCACCTCAGTTTAAATTAATGGTCTAACAGCTTCGACCATTTGGGGAGCACTCTCAGTAGTCATATGTCCTAAATTTGACTACTTTCATATTAGCATTGTTAAGACATTACGGGAATTCCCTGGCAGTCCAGTGGTTAGGACTCCACGCTTTCACTACTGAGGACCTGCGTTCAATCCCTGGTTGGGGAACTAAGATCCCACAAGCCATGCAGTGTGCCAAAAAAAAAAAAAAGACTTAATTAAACCCCAGAACACAGTCGTGCTTGTCATGGGCATCATGTTTAAGAGTTCTTCTGTCACATCAAAATTTTCTTTGACACCACCAAATGATAGATCTAATTGGATGGTAATATATATACATATATGTAGCTGAGCTCTCTTCCACTGCAATAGAAATGCCATAAATGATTTAACTTTTTCATAGAATTTGTCCTGTGAATTCTCAGCCTTATCTTCATTACACTGAATAATGGTGTTTGCCTTGATAATGCTATTTTTTGGTTATGGAGTGTGGGGCATGATTTTTCTCCTGCACTCAAGAGATAATCCTTTATAAACTCTCCATTCCTAAAAAAAGTTTTAACGGAGAAAGGGTATTTTTCAATTCCTATGTGATTGGATTTTGCAGCATAATCATTTATTATACATTGAATATTAATGTTTTATAAATCTGGGGAATTTCCAACTCTGCTGAGAAATTCCAGTGGAAAAAAGAAAAGAAAAAGAATAATAAACTAAAATGTCCCTGTACTCCTCAGTGCTCCCTTCTTGGTAGTGGAAAACACATTTCTAAGAAAAGTGGAAACTTTAACAACTCAAATATCTTCAAGATAAATATTGCCCTAAAACTTGCCTTATCATAAAACCATACAAAAATTAGACAGATTTAAAAAAAGGGAGTCAGAATTTTTTATCTAATTGATCAGAGCCAAAGGGCCAGTGATTCTTTTTTAATATTGAAATAATATAAAAAATAAGGTGTGGTCCATAAGTCAAAGGGATTCCTTAAAAGATATTGTATTTATCATAACTAAATTTAAAAACTCGAGTTTGCAAACAATATTGAAAGCAGAGAGATTAAGAAAAATTACCAATTTTTGAAACCTTTTGGACATTTTTAAAAAAATGATAACAAATGGTATTTTATTAAATTTTAATAAACTGTGTACAACATAGAAATACTTGCCATATACACCATTCTTGGACATTTTCTTACAATTGTAAATATTCAGAGCACTTTACTATATTCCACAACAGCATTTTTTAAGGTTTATTTTTCATAAAGGAACAACTGTGTAAAAGATCAAGCAGCATCAATTTTCTGTTTCATTGCCCTCCAAGGCAATCTGTGGAATTAAATAATTGCAATTTTGACCTCTACTGCAAATGATCAATCAGCTGAGGCTTCTACTAAAAGTCCTTAATATGACAAAGACAAAAGAAGAAGATACAATTGTCAGATGAAGTGGCCAGAGATTTACTGATCTTATTTTTTAAAGTCTTTATTTGCACAGTAACAAATATAAATATTTGATTATTTCATTAAGTTTATCCAGTGAGTATTTATTTATCAGCTAAGAGGCCCTAGGCACTAATCTAGCCATTTGGGATCTAGAAGTAAATAAAACATAAAGAGACCCCTTTACCTTATGGTACAAGAATTCTTTTGAGAAGACAGATATTTGTGGGGAAAAAAAAGTAAACATGTTGTGTGTTAGATTGTGATGAAAGTTAGGGGACAAACATAAGTTAGGGTAACAGTCCCTGTGGTGAGATGTGGTGAGCTATTTTAATAGAATAATGTAGGGTAACTTCTCTAATAAAGCTACCTTTGAAAAGGCATTGGAAGAAATTAAATGAACAAGCCAAGGCTCCAGGATAAACTTGGCAGGCAGAGCGGATACCTAAAGCAAAGGTCCTGAACCTTCCTGCTGGTCCAGTGGTAAAGAATCTGCCTTCCAATGCAGGGGACACACGTTCGATCCCTGGTCGGGGAGCTAAGATCCCACACGCTGCGGGGCAACTAAGCCCGCGCACCTCAAATACTGAGCTTGCGTGCTTCAACTAGAGAGCCTGAGGGCCGCAAACTACAGACCCCATGCACCCTGGTGCCCGTGAGCCACAACTAGAGAGAAGCCCACACTCCACAACGAAAAGATCACGCGTGCTGCAACTAGGACCTGACGCAGCCAAAAAATATACGGGAACTAAATAAATAAATAAGTAAATAGACAAATAAATAAAGAGAAGACCTAAGATAGATAAATAAATAAATGAATAGAAGGCCTAAGATAAAGAGAAGGCCTAAGATAGATAGATAAATAAATAAGTAAATAAGTAAAGAGAAGGCGTAAGATAGATAGGTGAATAAAGAGAAGGCCTAAGATAGATAGATAAATAAACAAATAAATAAATAGATTAAATCAATCAATCAATCAATAAAGTAAAGGCCCCAAGGGGCATTGTGTGTGCCTGGAAGTGTGAGGAAGTCAATGTAGTGGATGAAGACAAAGTAAGGTGGTAGGCAGTGAAGTTGGAGGGGTCACCAAAAGGACAACTGGCAGTGACTTAATTTGCTGTGTGTGTATGTATTTACCTTGAACCAGGAACTCTGCGTTCAGGCCACACACCTCAACTCTCCATCCCTAAGTGATACTTTAGAATTTTTTTTAATGAGAAAGAGGGAAGAGAAATAACAGGTGTGTATCTA